>NW_023310260.1:0-945 GCF_011077185.1 Oxyura jamaicensis | reverse complement strand
GGGTGCCAGCCTGGCGCGGGGAAGCGGGGACCCCCCCCTCCACCACCACCCCCACCACCCCTACCCCGATGGCGCTCAGTGTCCCCGTGTCCCCTTGCGGACCCTCGTCCCTCTCGGTGGGACACGGGGACAGCCCCCCGGTGTTCCCAGGGAACCTGGGTGGCACCTGGATGTCCCCAAGAGGCACCCCAGGGTCCCCAAGAGGCCCCCTGGTGTCCCCCGGCTGCACCCAGGGTCCCCAAGAGGTGCCCCCAGGGTTCCCAAGAGGCACCTCAGAGTCCCCAAAAGACATCCCGGAGTCCCCAGGGGTGCCCCAGGGTCCCCAAGAAGCACCCGAGGGTCCCCAGGCTGCACCCATGGTCCCCAGGAGGCACCCCAGGGTCCCCAGGAGGTGCTCCAGGATATTCAGGAGGAACCCCAGGGTCCCCAGGAGGTACCCAGGGTGGCCAGGAGGTGCCCTAGGGTCCCAAGGAGGTGTCCCCATGTCCCCAGGAAGTGCCCCCGTGTCCCCAGGCAGCACCCCAGGGTCTCCAGAAGGTACCCCAGCACCCCTAAAAGGTACCCCAGGGTGGCCAGGGGGTGCTCCAGGTTCCCCAGGTTGCACCGAGGGTCCCTGAGAAGTACCCCAGGAGGTGCCCCAATGTCCCTAGGGTGTGCCCTGGTGGCCCCAGGGACCTTGGAAAGCACCCTGGTGGCCCCACGACGTGCCCTGGTGGCCCCAGGGTCCCCAGTGTCCCATGCTGAACCTCCATGCCCCCAACAGGACCTTGTGTCCCCATCGGGACCCCACGTCCCCAGCGGGACCCTGCTGTCCCCAGGCTGCCTCCCTCTGTCCCCAGGCTGCCCCCCATGTCCCTGGGCTGTTCCCCATTACCCAAGGGGTGTCCCCAGGCACCTGCGGGTCCCACCTGTACCCACCCCATAGTCCAAATGCTGTCCCCCCCC
>NW_023310259.1:0-2092 GCF_011077185.1 Oxyura jamaicensis | reverse complement strand
TTTTTAAAATTTTAACAAATCAGCCGTTTCTTGGAAACTTCCTGATGCGGCGCGTTAACCCTCTGCTGCCCGGGCTGCCGCAGCCACGCGTGACCCCGCGCGGGGGGGGGTGGGGGGGGGGGCGGGGGACACACACCCCCTCCCCCACGGGGGGGACCGCCCCCCGGAGGGGGAGGGGGCGCGGGGGGGGGGGGGGGGGGGGGCCGCGGCCAGGTCCCAGCCCCGGGCCACGGGGCCGGGCACCCCGGCGGATGCGTGGGACGGTGTTTTGCTGTTTGCGCGGCGTTTCCAGGGCACCAACCGCCCCGGCCCGGCCCTGCCCTGCCTCACGCCACCCTCAGCAGCAGCAGCAGCAGCAGGGGAGGCTGCAGGATGTGGCCTCCCCAGGGGCACCGCTGGCAGCCCTTTGCTGGCCCGGGGTGCAAAACGCCCGGGGAGGACGCGGGGCGCTGAGCCTGGCCCCAGCCAAAAGCCCCGGTCCAGCATCACGGCGTGCACCCATCCCTGCTCCGACCCTCACAGGGCGCTCCAGGGTGGTTACAAAAATGCATCAGGACCGCGAGAAGCCGTGGGAAAAGCCATGGAGGAAGAGCGTGGCGCCCTGCCTGCCCCCACCCCGGCACATCCCCGCACACATCCCAGACAACACCTGCAGGACCAGGCCTTCCCCTGCCATAGGAGATGCTCTCGTCTCCAAAATCCCGTTTCAGCCCAGCCGGATCCCCAAATGAAGGGAGCAAGAGGGGGTTCCCTGCTGGGGAGCCAGCAAGGAGCAGCAGCCCGAAACCCAGCGGGTTGGCAGCACCCAGGGAGCGCCGGCTCCATCACACCCCGTGCCCCCCTCCCCAGCTACACATACACAGGTGGGGCAGGCGCTTATATAAAAAAGTAGAGTTTATTGCCATTTCTAACAAAATTTACACAACCGTGTCACCGCTCCAACTGTCTGACGTCCGCAGGGACGTCCCGTCACCTGGGAAGCCGGCAAGCCCCGGGGGGCGCAGGCAGGAGCGCAGCCCCCCCATCACTGCCGTTCCCTCCTTCGGGCCGCCCAGTTCACCCAGTTACAGCCGCTTGGCGTTCCAGTCTCCACTCACATCCCCCGGCTGTACACAGAAGGGCATGGCTGGCCCTCAGCACCCGCAGCATCGCGGGCGCTGCTCGTGTTTGCACATAGATACGGCTACAGAAGACTCTGAACTAGTAAAACAAGCTTTTTTTTTTTTTTTTTCCTCCTCTTTTTCCTCGTAATCCCCACGCCGACGCGCGTGCAACCACAACTGCCCGTGCTGCTCGAGAGTCAGGTTTCGGCTGCCTCCCCCCCAAAAAACACCCCCCAAAAATATAAACCAAGGCAGCAAAGGCACGGGGCTCGGGGCGCGCACTCCTTCCAACGGCGGGGTCCCACCGACGTGCCCGGGGGGGCCGCGGGGGGCCCAGGTTTCGGCGAGGTCAGCTGCCGGCACCTCCCCGGCGGTCGAGCATCCTCATGCGGGAGGCGGCCGCTGGCTCTGCCCGGCGGGCACGGCTCGGCGCCGGGCTCCGGCAGTCCTCCGCACGAGGCGGAAAAACGGCTTTGTGGTTTTAGGGTTTTGGTGTTTTGGTTTGTGTTTTTTGTTTTTTGCAGGAGATGGAAGTAGAAAGAGTTCCGTGGCTCTGCCCACCCCGAGGACAGAGCCACCTTACACCGCAGAACCCCCCGCGTGCGGGGCCGGGGGGGCCGCCCCAGGGCTCTGCTCCTGCGGGCACAGCACCTCGGCGGGGAGCCGCGACTGGAACTTCTCCAGCTGCTCGGGGCTGGCCAGGGTCTTCAGGAGGCTGTTCTCACGCTCCAGCTGGGAGTTTTTCTCCAACAGTTCTTTGATTTGCTCCTTCAGGACCTCCACCTCCTCCCGCACCGCATACATCAGATGGTTTTTCACAAGGTCCTGCAAGAGGAAGGAGCAGGAACCGTCACGGCGATGCCCTGGGGGTGGCTTTCCAGGACTTTTCCCCACTGGCTGTCCCTCCCTCCCCCCCCACCCCACATCCCCCCCACCCCATCCCCTGCACCCCGGTGCCCCCCAGCCCAGGGTCCCCATCTCCCCATCTC
>NW_023310258.1:15956-18931 GCF_011077185.1 Oxyura jamaicensis | reverse complement strand
CTCCGTAGGGTTTGGAGGGGAAGGGCCTCTCCGTAGGGTTGGGTGGGGGAGGGCAGCTCCGTAGGGTTTGGAAGGGAAGGGCAGCACATGGGTGGAGAAGTCCCTCGGTTGGAGGAGGGCATGAAGATGAGGGCGTTGGGTTGGGTTGGGTTGGATGCAACCCTCGCCCAGCCCCTGCTGCGATCCTCCACCAGATCAGGCTGCCCGACGCCCCGTCCGACCCAAACCTCTCCTTTTTCAGCCTAAAAACCTTACCCCTTGACCGGTGCAGCCTTCTCCACCCAGAGAAGCGTTTCTTCCAAGGTTTCCTGGAAGCCCCTTTCGATATTAAGGGCTGTCACGAGGTGTCCCTGCACCCTGCTCGTGGTGGGGACGTGTCCTACGGGGGGACCCCGAGACAGAAGTCCTCGGCCCACCGCCACGTCGCTTCTCGCCCGCCTAACGGGGTTTGCTCCTAGGTTGCAACCGGGCGCGCGATGGACTTCCAGAGCTACAACTACTCCAATTACTCCGGCCTGGAGGACTACAACTTCGAAGAGTTTGGCGACTACGAGGTCCCCGCCAGCCACCGCGCCGTCCTGGCGCTCTACGCCATCATCTTCCTCCTGGGCGTGCTGGGCAACGCCGCCGTCATCTGGGTGAGCGGCTTCGAGCTGCGGCGCACGGTCAACGGCGTCTGGTTCCTCAACCTGGCGGTGGCCGACCTCCTCTGCTGCCTGGCCTTGCCCTTCCTGGCCCTCCCGCTGGCCCAGGACCACCACTGGCCCTTGGGGGCCTTCGCCTGCAAGCTCCTGCCCTCCCTCACCATCCTCAACATGTTCGCCAGCGTCTTGCTCCTGATGGCCATCAGCGCCGACCGCTGCGCCCTGGTGACGCGGCCGGTGTGGTGCCAGAACCACCGGACCCTGACGGTGGCCCGGGGGGCTTGCGCGGCCGCGTGGGTGCTGGCCGCCCTCCTCACCCTCCCCTCCTTCATCTTCCGCACCGTGCGGCGGGACCCCTTCTCCGAGAAGGAGACGTGCGTCTTGGCCTACCTGGTGGTCGGGCGGCACCAGCGCCTCACCGAGCTCCTCATCACCGCCTCCCGCTTCGTCTTCGGCTTCCTCGTGCCCTTCGTGGTCATCACCAGCTGCTACGGGCTGCTGCTGGCCCGCGTCCACAGCAAGCGCTTCACCCGCTCGAAGAAGGCCACCAGGCTCATCCTGGTGGTCATCGTCAGCTTCTTCGCCTGCTGGCTGCCCTTCCACGTGGTGGGGCTCATCCTGGCCTCCACCCATTCGCACAGCGCCTTGTTCAAGAGCGCGGTGGCGGTGGACCCCCTGGCCACCGGCGTGGCGTACATCAACAGCTGCATCAACCCCATCATCTACGTGGTGATGGGCCAGGACTTCAAGGGCAAGTGCCAGCGCTCCTGGCGCGCCGTGCTGCGCAGCGTGATGAGCGAGGACCTCTCCGGCAGCACCCTGGGCGACAGCCACATGAAGACCAAGTCCACCGTGGACGACCACAGCGTCAGCACCAACGTGTGACCTCCTGCCTGAGGCCACCGCCTTCTCCTCCTCTCCTGGGGGGTCTGGGTGGGACCCGCATCTACAAGGGGACGCGTCTGTCATCCCCTATCCTTTTTTCCAGAGCGGGGAAGCTGGAGGGTCAAAGCAGCCCACGTCTTGACCTCGTGGACCTCCTGGAGGCTCTCCTGGAGGCCACCACGCTCCAGACTCCTGGAGCTGCCTCCTCCTCCTCCAATCCTGGACCCTGCGCCCCGCTCTCAGCCCCATAAAAACCACCTGAAGCCCTCCCCGCCCCATGTCCCCGTGGGTCAGCGAGCTCTGAGGTGAGGCCGAGCCTCCCTGAGCCTCCTCCCGTTGAGCTAAATCCACCCCAAAATGCCAGGGTGGGGCGTGCCCCACCAAAAGGGGGTCACCCCCTTCGCCCCGGCCACCTCAGCCCCGTGCCTTCGCCGTAGCCGTGTCCGATGTCGCCAATAAATCGCTGAGCCACTGCGGGTTGTGTGTCCTCGAGGTGTTTGTTGGGTTGTTCTCCTTGGGGTCTCCACGGGTTGCTTTTTGGGGTTCTTCTTGAGGTTCTTCTTCAAGGGGTCGTCCATGGGTTGCTCCTCAGGGTTGCTCCTTAAGCTGCTTTTTGGGGTTCTTGGGGTTCTCCAGGGGTTGCCCCTTGGGGTTGCTCCTTGAGCTTGCTCCTTGAGCTGGTTCTTGGGGTTCTCCTTGGGGTTCTCCTTGGGGTTCTCCAGGGGTTGCCCCTTGGGGTTGCTCCTTGAACTGCTTTTTGGGGTTGTCCTTGGGTTGCTCCTTGAGCTGCTCTTTAGGGTTTACCTTGGGGTTCTCCAGGGGTTTCTCCTTGAGCTGCTCGTTGGGGTTTTCTTCCTGGGAAGGGCTCCTCCACCCCATCGGGGCTCCTCCACCCACGGATGACTCAGGGCCTGTGTGGGTGCGGCAGGGAGGGACACAGCTCATGGGATCTCGCCGGGAACGCCGGCGGTGTTGTGAGCTCCAGGAGCGTCCTTGGGGGGTAAGTTGGCACCCAAAATCTTAAAAATTCAAAAAAAAAAAAAAAAGGGAAAAGAAGAAACCACGGCGGGGGGTGTTCTGGCTCCTGTAAATCGTTGAGCAAGGCCTGCTCCCAAAGTTCTGCTTTTTTGGCTGCTTATTTGGGAGGATTTTTGCTGCTGGGGCAATTTTTCGGGGTCGGATGACGCAAAGGTCCCATCCCACCGCCCGGAGGTTGCTCAAGATCCTCGTTACGGAGGGGACGGATCCTGACCCATGGTCAGAAAGTTCCTCGTTGTGGTGGCAGCGGTGGAGACGTCTCCGAGGCCCCCCTCGCTGCACTTGGGGTGACTCCAGTGGGGACACGAGCAGAGGATGACATCTTCGTGGGACCTCGGCACCGACTACGCCGACCTCGAGCTCAACTTCACCGCCCCGGCTTTCGAGGAGGCCCCGGGGCTGCCCCCC
>NW_023310258.1:0-15946 GCF_011077185.1 Oxyura jamaicensis | reverse complement strand
GGGGGGGAAAGAAAGGGGTAGACCGACATTAAAGCAGGAGCTAGCGTTTGATACGGAGTTAATATTCCGGAGTTGTGCCTTTCATCAACTTCTCTAAACCAAGCAATGATGATTTACCTAACGTAATGCTGCTGGTTGCACTAAAGTGTGGAGAGGAATAAGCAAAAGGAGAATTACATCTAACAGCTGAAAGGCTGGGTTCAAATATACTGCTTTAGTAAGCAGTCCCCTAAGGAAGGGAATGTAGGGTAGTTGTTCCCCTGGGATTCATATTTCAAATGCCTACCTTTGCAGGCAAATTCTTGTTAAAAAAAAATGAAAAAAAAAAAAAAAAAGGAACTGCATATGAAAAATGTTGAAGTCCTTGAAAGAGACTTTCATTTTACAGTCGCTTGGGATTTTTAAAAGCCTCATCTTAAAATGCCCATCCTCGGAGTCCCTTTGGGGAAGGATGCCATCCTGGCGTTGCCATGGCTACGGGCTGGAAAGGATGCGGGAAGACTGGGTGAGGATAAGCAAGGACCTCTTAGGAAGTGGTGGGAGGGTGCCTGTTGGTATCTGATGGAGGGCAAGGAGCTGGCTGGGAGCTGAAGCCTCATTTAATTGTCAGCCGTGAGCACGTTTGTGGCATCGCTGCTGAAGGATCTGCAAAGTTGTGAAAAGCAGGGAAACACGGAGCCAAGATGTCTCAATAGCGGTGGCTGGGGCTTCTAAGGGGCATTGATTCCATTTTTGGAGTAAATCTCAAAGTAAATCCAAGCACAGCGAGAAGCAGCTGGGGCTGGGCGGGCAGTGGGGTGCAGTGGGTGCATCGCAGCAGGAGAAGGGTTGTTTGGTGACACTGGTGCATCCTTTCCCATAACACTGGTGAGATGACTTGGCAGCCTTCGTGCAATCGCAGTGACTTGCTCTCGGCGAGGTTTAGCCTTCCCAAAGCTTCCGACTCATGCGACAGCTCGTTAATTAGTCAATCTGTAAAGAGCTGAATCAAATGCTCTTGCTGCTGAATGCCCTTGTTCCGAAAGAAGAACCACATGGAAGAAATGGGGAAGAATACTCTGTCTGCATGTCCCTTTCTCAGCCTAAATTCCCATTAAGTGAGAGGCCCAGGTTGATGACCAAAGGATAAAATACTCGATGCTTTTACTCACAGAGCAGCGATTTCAAGTAATGTAATAGACCATAGTATAATGGGCCTCTCCGAGATGAAAATTTGTGTGTTCTTCTTCAGTTCCCACAGTGAGCAATCACCAGATAGAGATCCTTAAAGGAAGTTTTCGTGCTAAAGTGACGGGAGTGGTAATTGGGCAGCAATTCTGCATGTGCAGTTATCTGCACTGCTGCTACTTCAAGCCACGCTGTAAATGTCAGAGCGATTTAAGCTGAGCGCAGTAGCAATTAAGCAATTAAGCAACACACAGTGTGTGACTGGGGAGCCACGAGCCCTCTGCTTGCTTGCTGCCCCTCTCGTATGGTTAAGCCCAGCCCAATGTCACCGGTATATAAAGAGCTGCTCCGCAGCATCAACCTGTTACTGGATGGGGATGCAAAGGATGCGGAGATTCCCAGCAGAGGTGTGGGGATGTACAGGAGCCACAGCAATTCAGCCCTGCCAGAGGAGCTGGACGGCAAGCTGCCTTCCACCTCCAGCACAGGTGGAGCACTCGCGCCGTGTAATTTATTTCTGGCAGGCAACGCCTGGGAAAGGCATTAAACGGTGCAGGATGCATCAGAGACCTGTCCCTTCCGTCAAGTTGAGTGGTACCACGGGTGAGCAGTTTCTATGGTAACTCTGCTTTATCTTACGAATTTTAGCTGCTCCTTTGACTCCCTGATTTTTCCTCACTTTTCCGTTGCCTTCACCCTCTGGGTAGGTATTTCGGGGTAAGTGCACGCCTGTCTGTGTCTGCGTTAGGATGCTATGAAAGTAAAGGTGATGTTTTTTCCTAATTTTCCATCTGGACTGCCACCGATATTTCCGGCCAACTAGATGAGAATAACGTACGCACCCCATGTGCATGTAAATGCACCGTAATTTCCCTTGCTGCTCCTGCCATGCAGCCCCGCAGCATTTTCCCCAGTGGTGAATATGGAAAGGGGACCCCAAAAAATTAGGAGTTGTGCATCTGGCTCTGCTTGTCGCGGGTGAGTCACTTAAATTCCCTCTGGAATGACCACGGCACTGACCTGCCTCCTGGGAAAGAGGTGAGGTTTGGTTAGCGAAACCAAGGGTAGGTGTTAGTTAGGGAGCAAGAAAATTGCATCCGAGTGAAGCATCGGGCACGGTGAGTAGCAATGATCCAGAATCAGTAAATTAAGGTGCAGGTAGCAATTTGCGGAAAGCATCAATATTGAAAGCAAGAGCTTTGTTTGTTTGCAGGAAAAAGGTCGGAAAGTGGCCTTGTGCAGCCGTCGTACGGAGTGAATCAAGAATCGTAATAGCCACTTTCTTCTCGGGGATATAAATGGCTCTGTATTCTTTAAACAGCTTACAGTCTTGATGCTGATTACAGTTCCCGTGCAGCTTGGACTTTCACAATGCTGTAATTTTAGTTTAACTGTCATTGCTCGAGTGGCCTGCCCAGGTTTGCAGTGCTAGCCTCGGGGAAGAGATAGCAGCACCACTGCCTTTCGATACCAAGGCAGTCATTGTGCCAAACCTTACACAAGCTTTGTGAAGTAATAATTAATCCGAGAGTGAAACCACACTATTGTTATTTTTTGCTGCTTTGTCGTGAGGCATATTTGTGCGTACATACAGAAATTCCATTTCTTTTGCCTGCTGATAGAGCCCGTGTACATCTTCACCAAAATAACTCCTTTTTAGGTTGCTCATGGGACACAAAAAGGAGCACAGGGGAGCGGTGACACGAACCCAGTCCCCTGCAGGGGCTCCCGTTTTGTCTGCCGGTGTTTCCGCAAATGGCCAGCAAATTCAAACTCATGATGCTGCCTTTCTGAGATGAGCTTCAATTTGTACTGCCGCTGATCGAAGCAGCAGATTACTAATGCTTCATAACAACCTGATTGATGCCCTAGTCAATTAGAAGCTGGCTCTCATAACATCAAAGGCAATAGTCTCCTAAGCATTGAATTTATTCTTTTATAGCTGGTGATCATCTCACTTTAATTAGCCGCAACTACAGGCTATAAATTAGAAGATCAGTGTTTAGTAGTGATGCTTCTCTATAGATAATTGAGAGACTGTATATTGCATAAACCAGACGATAATATGTCCTTGTTTTCACTGTTGAGAGAAAAAGAAATATATTAGAAATTGAGAGGCAGATCACTTTTAATATGGAGTACAAAGTACCGTTGTTTAAAGGGCAGAGCTGTCACTCTCGGGGAAAAGGTGATATATTGCCAGATCGATATAGCAATGATTGCATCTGTTGCGTGAAAAGCAGTTGGAATCAGCCACGCTACGTCTGCCCAAAAAAATAAATAAATCCTTAAAATAGTTCAGTGCGGCGCAATGGAGAAGCATCAGGACGATGCCGGATTTCGAAGACCTTGCACGTGCCCTGCATGGCTAGATGGATGCGTGTGGGTCGTACGAGACGCGTTGAGAACGATGCGGTGATTTTGGTGTACGTGGGGACTGTCGGGGCTATCCGTCATATCTGCGTGCTAGCGGCTCATCGGGGCTCGAGGAAGTCCTGGTCAAATGGTCATGGTTGCGTTTTCTCACCTAGCTATCCTCGAGAGAAGAGGAGGGAGCAATAGGAGTTGGGAAATGAGGGAGCCACTGATGTCTGGAAATCGGAGGGATCGCGTGACTGTCGCTCTTTGGGTTGTGTTTTGGTAGCTTTTTTTTTCCTTATCGTGCAACGTAGCTGTTGTCATGGCAGTTCCCAGGCTTCTTTAGGGAATTTCTCCTTGGAAACCTTTTCAGGTTTCCCTTGATTGGAAAAAAAAAAAAAAAAAAAAAAAAAAAAAGCCTTCCAGGCTCATAGCTGGTGTGTGCTGAGTTAATGAGGGTTTCCCTTCAGCAGCTGGATTCCTCGCAGCACGGAGGACGTTTCTCCATTGTCCTCCCCACATCCCTTTGGTCTTCATTAAAGAGGATGCCCAGGCGCTGACCGCTGCTGGAGCTTCACCATGGCTTATAAAATAAGCAGAGCTCGCAGATTCAAATACTGGATGGCAGTTGTTGCACGATGGAGCAGAACATTCAAGCATGAAAAATCAATGTCTTTTTTTTCCCAAACATTTCAAGTTTTTTTGGGGGGGAAAAAACCTCCCTGTGTCACCCTGGCTGTTGTAGACATATGTTTTTTTAATAGGCCAATTGAGAATCGATTGCTGCCGTTGCTCCTATGGAAAATTTTGGCATGATTTGTGTGAAAGCTTCATAACTCCATCTTTCAGTGCGTGGTCATTTCATCTCCAGCCTGTACCATCAATCACGTGAATATAATTCTTCTGAAAGATGCAGCCAGCAGCCTGGGTTCAGGAAGAGACGAGGATTTTATGCTTAGAAAAGTCTTGTTGTTGTTTTTACTTCCACAGATGCCATAGATCATATTCAGATCTCCGTGGATGTTTCTGTGAGAGAAGCAGGCTCTACACTGATTGCTTTTTAATCCCTTTAATCAGTTGTGTAAACTGGCTGCTCGGGAGCTTGTTGACAGAATTGGTTCAAAAAGACAGAATTGGTTCAAAAAGACAGAACTGGTTCATAAAGTTTCCAAAAGGTGGGGTCCCTCCAACACCTCAACCTCCCCATCCCTCCCTTCCCTCCCTGCACCTCCGAATGGAACCATTGAAATGGCAGGAAAGAAATTCAGTTTTGCAAACCATATTACATTTTCTTTTATCACCATTAATTAGCGTCAAAAAAACCCTCCGTCTCTGTTTCAAGCTGCTCGGTTTATTTTGGGTTTGGGGTTTGCTTTTTTTTGTTGTTGTTGTTGTTGTTGACAGTGTTGCTAGGAAATATTTCCAATCCCACAAAACGGTGTTTTGTCAAAAAAAATTGTGAGCAGATTTCACAGCTGAGCTTTCACCAAAGGGCTTTACTTGTTACTGGCTGACTGCAGATGGCAGGGGAAATGCTGGCGTGGATTATGGGATGGATGCTGTTGCTCTTAAACCACTTACAGGAGAACAATTTGACAGATTTGTGTCTAAAATTGTGGCTTCAGCAGTGTCTACAGGTAACAGGAGGCTGAAACATGAATTAAGAGAAGCCTAATTGGTATTAATCATGGAATACAAATGTGAACGTTTCTCTGTTTCTCGAGGAATTAACAAAATAAATAAATAAATAAATAAAGCCCCAAAAAGAATAACCAAGGAAAAGATGTTTGCATCCCCCTTGGGAATCTTGTGGCAGATAAAAGTCTTTCACTTTCTGCATCGCTATTGTGAAATGTCTTTCGTTCAAAGTAATTATTTCAGCAGACTTTGATTGCTGAGAGCTCCGAGCTGGAGACGGAGCCACAGGTCATGGAGAGGCCGATGAGCTTTTATCCTGCTGAGCCCCACGGTGTTCCCAAATCCAGTCTCTTGGGTTGTCACGGGTCCTACAGCATCCTCGATAGGCCTGGATATCCATAGTCCACTCCATTTAAATTGTTATTAGGTCAAATTAAGTATTACCCGGAATTTTTGTCCTGAAAACGGCGCTTTGTAAACCCTGGACCATGGTTTTTAGTGGAATGAGAAAGCTCTCAGGTGACACGTTTGCTCCCCATACCTACCTATGTGCTTTCTGGTGGTTCCTCCACATCCTTGCCTGGCCCTAAAGGTCTGCCAGGTTTGTTAAAACCATTACTCTCAAGCCCATGCTAATTGTCAAGCTGATTCGATTTTCTCTAGCATTACTACATAAGGTAAATAAGCTGCAGGGAGGACTGTACTACACTGCAGAAGTAAGTGTTCTGCAGGCATAAGCAAGAGCACACGCAGAGATTCAGTCCTGACTAACTGCATACGCAGTTCTGAGCTGTCCTTCCTAATTTGTAGAGATTTCCTTGAATCTTCCTAAATATACCAAAATAGCTGGAGGATTAGGCTTAAAGGGTTAGGGTTAGGGTTTGGGTTAGGGTTGGATATGGGTTAGGGTTAGGTTTAGGGTTAGAGGCAGGTTTAGGGTTAGGGGTTAGGTGTAGGGGTAGTGTTAGGGTTAGGGTTATGGTTAGGGTTAGGGTTAGCGTTGGGGTTAGGGTTAGTAATAGGGTTAGGGATTAGGGTTAGGGTTAGCATTAGTGTTATGGGTTAGGGTTCGGGTTAGCGTTAGGGTTAGGGTTACTGTTAGGGTTGGGGATTAGGGATAGGGTTAGGGTTAGGGTTAAGGTTGGGTTAGGGTTACAGTTAGGGGTAGGGGGTTGGGTTAGGGATTAAGGTTAGGGTTAGGGTTATGCTTTAGGGTTAGGTTTACTGTTAGGGTTGGGGATTAGGGATAGGCTTAGGGTTACGGTTAGGGTTAGGGGTTTGGGTTAGGGTTGGGTTAGGGATTAAGGTTAGGGTTAGTGTTAGGGTTAGGGTTATGGTTCAGGGGACATGCCTGGCCATAACTGCTTAGCTAGTGATGAATTCTTATCTTCTGCCTTATCAGGACTTCACGCTTCTCCTTCTTCATGTACTTGACAAGAGCTTTGCCTTACCAGAAAAGCCGATAAAATTCATCAAATACATATTTGGCCTTATTCAACGTTTGTGCTGAGGACTTAGAACCTCCTCTTTTTGGATGATGATGACTGTAGAAGTATTTCAGCGCACTGTAATACAGCACATGCTGTACATAGCTTTCCACGGTAATTAGTCAAATTTCAATACCAAGCCCTTCACTGAATAATCCCGACAATAACGTATTGCAGAAAGTTGTTTGAAAGAAGAAAAATGAGCATCAAAGGCTGCTGAATAAGCCAGATAATGCGGACATTAGGAAAACGGTACTTTGCATAATTTTTTGCAATTACACCTCCCTCTCACAGATGGGCAGGCTCCTAAACACTACAAGAAGCTGTCTGCGTGGTGTTTCCTATCGATTGCTTCCCATTGCTCAGCTGGTCTTCCAGGCAGTGCCTGCTTCTGCCTTCTGCAGACGTTATCTGTGACAGCCCTTAATTTTTTTGCGTGTTGTGCCCCGAGGTTTGGTGACAGTTTTGTTGATGTCAAGCAATTTTAGACGTTGCGCCACAATCAGATGCAGTTGCCAGGGGTATTTTTCTGGGGGGCACGGCTGATTTTTAGCGGTGAAGGAAGACAAACGAAAATCTCCGCCTCGTCAGGCACATCCCTTCAGCGTGACAAGCAAAGATCTTCTCTTATGCTTAGTTTCTGTGTAATTTGGTATTTGAACTGACTCAGTGCTCATGCTGGGATGCCCACAGCCCAGCAAGCTTTAAGGACGAGGGTGGACTGCTGGCCGTGAAGTTAGTTCTCCAATCCATCTCTTGCGGTGGTTGGTCACTATAAAACAGGGCTGAACAGAAGCCTGAAATGTTAATTAGCTATTTATCTGATAAGTGATCGTTGGTATGTGTTTTGGGATGGTGAAGGTCAGGCCATGAGTAATTCCGAGGGCTTGTTCTGCTGGTCTGCAGCAGTTGCTAACTTTGTACATTTTCCCATGCATTAATGCTGGATTTTTTTTTTCTCATTTATCTTATTTATCTCAAATTTATTTCTCATTATGCACACGCTAGGAGTTGTTAATGTCGTTTGGGTGTTTCAATTTGACAAATGGATCTTTGTGCAGCTTCGCCTCCAACCCTGCCTTTCCTGCAAAAAGAAAAAAAGTCTCGTTAGCCTGAAAGCCCAGCCCGTGGCCACATTCTTTGCAGGTCGTGAAGCTGATGTTATAAACGAAGAGTTGAGGATTGGGAAATTCAGACTGGAGATAAGGGGAAAAATATCTACTAGGAGGGTAGTTCAGTGCTGGAATGGTGCCTGGAGAGCTAATGGAAACTTTTCAAGGGTTGGAAAGGTAGACGTGTGGTTGACCTGATCTTCTGTTGGTGGTAGTGCTGCTCTGAGTGGGACGCCGGGCTAGAGATCTCTGGGGGTCTCTATGAATGATGGTACATGGAGATTTTTTCTTCATATTTACGGAAAATTGTTTGTTCTACATGAAGTAGTAGTAGGCATGTGTCTGGAGAACATTCCTTTGAAGGTCTTCTTTCTTTCCAGTCTAAACACGTATAGTCCATAGTCCAATGGCTGACTACGTGGAAAAAATTGTATGACAAGCAGATAGTTGGGTGTTTTTTTCCCTCTTTTAATCGGAAACAGAGCTTACGATTCTTCTGTTTTTTCTTCTTTTAAAAGGCTTGGTGGCCAGGAGAAGGCCACGTTCCCACTCACTTTGAACAAATGTAGTTTGTTTAAACTGACTCCTCTGCAACAGCACTGCTTCACTCCAGTGAGAAATCTGAGCCAAATATACGGAGAGCTGATCTGCAATGAGATATATTGGGATTCGTGTGGTCATTACCATGGTCTGTGGGAATGTGTTAACATAGCAAACAGCTCTTCCCCTGGGATCCTTTTCATCTGTTGGTTTAGTACCCATTCATGCTTCCTTGTGGTAAATGAATAGTTGGAATTTATGCAGAACAACCCCGATGTTAGGGTTGGATCAAGGGGAGGAGGTCAGTCTGTACTGTTATTAGAGTACGGAAGACGCCACGTAGTTGTGAGTGCACGTGCTTTGCTCTAATTGTTCTTACTGGCTGCCTGATTATGAGACACTGAGCACCATGGAGCTGCTGGAAGGTGGGAATAAGGTTAATCTGTGGACCAAAGGTTTGAATTTGCCTTTTTTCCTTTCGTCTTCGCAATGTGCTTCCTGTGGGTGTAGGATTACTAGAATACATTTTAATTACCGAGTGTTGCAGTTGATCCTGTTCTGCCATTTAAGCCCTTAAGTATGTTCCTTTATACGTTTTCAGACGTTGACAGTATTCCATTCTGCATGGGGCACATAATGCCCCCTTTTAGGCTGAAACTGTAGAAATTGAAGACAATGCAGATCAGAACTAGAAACCGGGTCTGACTTCTCCTCGAGCCTTCGCAAGCTTGTGCATTCCAATCCATGTTTGTTTGAAATGGCCGAGGTAAAGACATTTTCACTGCTAAAATTTGTATTTTCCGTCCCTCCCGAGTAACCTAGGGAATGCTAGCTTTTTCTGCTTGTTCCAATTGCCATGCTTGTCTTCTGCTCTGCTAGTTTCCTTACAGCAGGCACTGATAGCTTGAATTGGTCTCCTTAGGTTCGATCAGCTTGGATGTTTACTGTACTTATTTTCTTTTCCAGGATGATCCCTGCTGCTAGTAAATCCTTCTTCTTGACTGATCTGGTTGCAGGACGTGAGTACGACCTCTGTGTCCTTGCTGTTTATGATGATGGATTGACATCTTTGACTGCAACCAGAGTGATCGGATGCGTGCAGTTCACAACCCAGGAGGAATACAAGCAGTGCCGATCCCTTCACGCGCAGTTTCTTGGAGGAACCATGATCATCATTATTGGGGGCATCATTGTGGCTTCAGTTCTTGTCTTCATTTTCATCCTCCTCATGAAATACAAAGTCTACAACAATCACCACAAAAATAAAACTACTAAAGTTAATAATGTCTGCTCTCAAACCAATGGAAGTCAAAGTGGCTCGATGGCTCGATCCACTTCTAAACTTGCAGAGAGGCGGGAAAGTTTGCACCAGGAGTGCTCGGGATCTTCCAGCAAAGGAAAAACTGTTGTAGACTTGGATTGTGAAAAAGTGACTCCAACCAACACAACCTTTTTAACAACCGATGCGTTATCTTAATGGCCATTTGACAGGACACACCAAGGTGGTATTGCTTGAAACATTTTAATGCGAGTGGTTGTATTTTAAGCTTCACTACTATTGTCTATTTTTAAGATCAGATGGTTTAAAAAATATTTTTTTAATCTGTAAACAGTTCTTGCATTCTTAACTATTTTGTTTCAATATATTAAATATAAGTGTGTGATTTACAAGATTTTTTTACTGGTTCTTTTATAGCATACACCTCTGGTATCAAGGCAGCAACATAGCTAAATTCTGACTAGGTTTGTCTGTAGTGAAATGCACTATTTTTTCATTTGGTTACTGACCAGCAGCAAGGACGTACTCTCAGGATCTTCAGACTTCTTTTCTCACAGCAGAGTCACCAAACTACTCATCTCTTCAAGGAATGACGTGTTATAGAAAGTCTCAGTACAGAGTTATTTATTGCCATAGGTATGTTGTATACATGCTGCTCACAAAAGAAGTAAAATTAGTAGAGGTTCCCTATGGAAAAATAAAATAAAATAAGCACTACTCTTTAAAAAGAAAAGAAATAAAGAAAATTGAAAGTACTTTAAGTACTTTACCATATTCTCTTGGAATTATTCGCTGGCACAGAAATATGGACTCGTATTGTTTGCTTTGTAACAGCTGTTCTCTGTCTAGGCTGTGCCTTTGAGAAACCTCCTCTTGTTCTTGGAAGTCAGATTTACCTCTGGGCAGGAAGAAGCCCCCGCTTTTTGTTCTTCCTAAATTGTAAAACTTCACAAACCGGTTGAAATCAGGTGTGTTCCACTGTGCACGTTTTTGCTATGCTGAAAACCATGCCATAGCCTCCCGCTCTGAAAGCTGAAGGTATTTTTTCTCTCTTTTTATTTCGGTGGTAAATTTGTTGAGCGAGGACCCGCAGACGAAAGCTCCCGTGTCCTGAGGCACACTGCACAATCTCACTGTGACACCTCATCTTCAGATGGCTTTTATACCAGTCTCTTCTTTCTGTAATGCTGCATGAAGTGTAATGTAACTGGCTGATAGATGAATTATGTGAATGTGTCCGGTCAAGTCATTTTAACGCATCATATGGAATGAAACGTTCCTTTTGTTTCAAGGGATACTGGCAAATCGAGATGGACCCGAAGTTTAGGTTTCGAAATATGCACAAGAGGAATTGGTGACCTCGACCAAACAAAATGTCATCTCTGCCACCCTCATTGGTCGCTGATCCTTTGCAAAGTACCTAGCTCTGTAAGCAAAACAAGAGAAAACAAGGATACCTTTTATTTATTGAAACTCAAGAAACGGAACGAGAAAGCAATTGACAGGAGAGGCTTGCGAGCTGAGTGACTTTAAATCTTTTCAGGTGATTGAGATCTAATTTAGCAAAGAAAAGTATTTCTCCTAACGTTGTCCCTTTAACTGTCTATAAATATTTCTCCTGTTTGAATATGAAAGAATGCTCAAGAAAAGTTACCTGCTGGACAGCTGAAAGCTGTTTAACTCCACTAAAATTAAATACTATATTTTAATACAGTTAGTCTCACTAATTGCCTAAGTAGGAGGCATTTTCTTGAGGTCTCTGTGATGCCCAGATCTGGTGAGGTCCATGTTTTGTTCTGATTCCCAAACATAAATTGAGAAAGAAGTAACTGGGGGAAGGGGGGGGGGGATGTCTGTTATCAGGTATATTTGTAAAAGTGAGATAAGGTTGTGCAGCTACACTCATATCAGTTTTCTTTTATTTTATATATATATACCTTTTCCCACTCACAAAATTCAGTGCTGGCATTTGAACATGCTTTTCTGAATTACTGCAACCTGACTGCTAAGAGTATCATGAGTGGCTCAGTGCACCGGCACATTAAATCCATTTATTGGTGACATCCTGCCATTTTCTGCCAGTAGCAATTTCTGTCATGCCCTTTTATTTGGTATCTCCATGCTAAAGATGAAAACTCTTCTGTTGCTGAGCAGCATCTCAATGGGATTCAGGGGCTGGAGCTGGAAATGCTGTATTTTGACAATTTGTGGTGTGTACTCAGGTTGTCCATCTTACCTTCAAACTGGTGTGAGTCGTGCTAGCATCAGCCTTGCTTGCCTATGACAGCAGCAGCAAACTGGATTTGTTTTTAACTATTACTCCCTTAAAAAACAGAATTGAGGTGTGGCGATTCTCTCCAGGTTGTTTTAAGAGGATGGAAGTGACTCTGAGCTCCCGATGTCTCTGTTACACGAGCAGAAAAGTGTGGAGAGCAGCAGGGAGCCAAAGCCCCCTCGTGAACCCTCTGCAATTGCTCTATCAGAAGGACGATGGAGGGAAAAAATAATAATAAAAAAAATAAAGCATAGGGGATTTTTATATTGCTAGCAATGACCTGGGCACAGGAACTGAGTGCACACTAAGTTCATGGATGATGCTAAATCAGGAGCCAATGGTTCCCTGGGGGGTCGAGAGGCTTTACGGGGAGATCGTGGTAGGCCAGGAGGAGGTAACGCCACATGGATGTGTCCAAAGGAGGGCCACGAAGGCGGTGTAAGGACCGGTGGCCATGGTGTGTGAGGAGCAGCTGAGGGGACCGGGTTTGTGCAACCGGGAGGCGACTGAGGGGTGACTTGGTGCCTCTGGAGCCGCCATGGGGGGACAAGCGGTGGTAGGACGTGAGGGAATGGCTCAAGCTGTGCGAGGACGTTTGGGATAAGTCACGCTTGGGGCGCAGGCCCCACACCTGTGGGTGCTCACAAAGCGCTTGGACAAGGCTCATGGCGGCCAGGCCTCAGGTGGGCCTGGTGGGGGGGGGGGGGTCGCCATCAGCCGGACTCGTTGATCCTCGGTGGGTCCCTTCCTGCTCAGCCCAGTCCGCGTCTCTATGGTTCTGGCCTCCACGCGCATGCGCAGCTCAGTGGCCGCGCTGCCCCCTGTCTCCACGAGGCGGCGCTGCATGCACCCCCCCGGTCCGCCGTGCGCATGAGTATTGCCGGCTCACGGCCTCCCGCGGTATGCTGGGAGATGTAGTCCTCCCGGCCGCCATGTTGGTCCGCGGGGCATGGCGGGAGTTGTAGTTTTCTGCACAAGTGTAGGCCATCAGCAGGGCCCAGGGCTCTCCGTTTGCCCCTTGAGCCCTCACAACCCTCTCGTTCCCACCCCTGTGTCCTCAGGAGCTTCTGAACGCCCCGCAGTTCCCCCATTTCACCGAATCACAGGATAATTTCCCTTTTGTGCCCAAGTGGAGGCCTTCAACCGTTGCGCTACAGCCCCAGGGCCCCTTCAATGGCCACCGTTGGGGTCCCCATGTCCGTACTTGGTGCCCTGTGGTTGCACCCAGATTCCTCCTTGGAGCTCTCTGGTTCCCCTCTGTTCGCATTTGATACACTCAGAGCCCTCTTCTTCCTTCTTTTCTGCATCTATTTCACCACAGAACTCTCCTTTGGCCATCAAATGCCCTCAAAGCTTCTCCAGTTTCCCCAGGAACCTGTCGGCACCCCACTGTGCCTTTTGAGGTGCTCCAGAGGCCTCCATTTGCCCTTTCAGCCCCCTTGCACCCACCATCAGATCCTCAGGACCCCTCCCTTGGTCCTCCTTTTCCCCCAAGCCCCCCTCTGGCCTTCACAGTATCCCTAAGGAACCCCACACGTGGTCCCTGTGGACTCCACAATACCCCCTGGGTCCCCTCTGCAGGCATTTATTATGTCCCAGAACCTTCTGGTGCCTCTTTAGCCCCCTTAGACCCTTTCCAATACCCTCAGAACCCCTCCTGAGGTGCTTGTTAAGCTCCAAAACCGTATTATTTTTTTTTTCCATAGTGGTCCCCTCAGCATCTCTGCACATTCCTCAGCACCCTTTCTGAGGACCTCATGGTGTCCCAGAGCTTTCTTTCTGGGGGTTCTTTTATGACCAGAGGTGTATACCAGGGTCCTGGGAGGTTCCTGAGGGTCCGGGTCAGTCCTGGAGGGCTTTGAGTAGGTTTTATGGGTGCTGTGAGGGTCCTGGGTGATTCTGAGGGGTACTGGGGAGTTCTTGGGGAATTTGGGATACTCTGGGAGGGTTCTGGGGGTGCTGGGAGGATCCTGGTGGGCTCCAGGACATACAGCGAGGGTACTGGGGGCACTGGGATCACTCTGGATGGCTCTGAGTTCTGTAGGGGATGGTACTGGGGGCCTACGGTAGCAGAACAACACAATAAAAATCAGGAAATACTTCTCAGAACAGCCTCTGTGTAGGTCAGTTCCTTCCACAGAGCTACACAACGACTGCTTTTAAGTGCTTTGAGTCCCATCATCTGGTCCCTTCCATAATCTCCAGGCTCAGATGCTCCAAGATTGGTCCAGAAGATTGGAAAATAATCAAACAAAAAGCCACTTTTTAAACCCAATTACGTTTCTGCAGTGAAGCGTTCCCAAGTAGACCCATGCAAGAGGATGGCTCTGAGGTCAAGAACTGGGGTGACAGGGACAGACACAAGGACATGCATCGATGGAAATGGGGACAAAATAGACCCCCAAAAAACTTGTTTTTGTCCTTTTTTAGAGGAGAGATCTGATTGCAGTGGAAATCCAGACCACTGCTAGAGGCAGATGAAGGAGAACCACGATGAGAACCCAAAGCTCGCTTTCTTGATCATTCCGCTGCTGCCTCAATGTTTAATTAATATTTAAATGCATCTTTTAAAGATGGGTGTGCTCCTTACCTAACGGTTTGCTCTTCCCTGGGTCTGCAGCCACCGCGGGGGGCGCGGAAATAAAACACAAGGGGACTGCTGACCAAATTAAAACGAGGAGGACCTCCATGATGAAGCACCCAACATCACTTTGGGGTCCGGATGGGACCTTTGGAGGTCTGATTGGACCTTCCCCAGCTGAAAATGGGGTCGAGAAGACCCCCACTGCCTTTTCCAGCCGGGTTTCCCCCTCGGCGGTCCTGCCCCCCGCAGCTACCTCCACCCAACGAGCCTGTTCCGAACCGTGTCCCCCTGGGTGTCCCCACGGGTGGGTGACAGCACAGGACACGATGCCAGGCACCGAGGATTTTATTAGTGGGGGCTCCCAGCACAGCCAGGGGCTGCCCCGACGCCCCAGGGGGGCTCAGGCCGGAGGGTGTCGGGGTGTCCGGGTGGCTCAGAGCTGCAGGAACTCGGCCACGAAGGCGGCGAGGATCTTGCAGAGGTCCTCCACGGTGGGCAGGTGGAGGTTGTCCTCGTTGTCCTCGCTGGTGTGCCAGACCCAGGGGAAGGGCATGGGGATGAGATGCAGCACGGGGACGCCTGCGGGGACACGACGGGGCTGAGGCACCGTGGTCCCCGCTCCCTGCGAGGTGACGTGGAGCGTGGTGGAGACTTGGGGACAGTGCAGCGTGGGGACACGGGGACACGGGGACGTTACCACGTTGCAGGAAGGGGACGTGGTCGTCCTCGACGGGCCCCGGGGCTGGGCTGAGCCGGAAAAAGGGCTGGTCCTGGGGGGAGGCGTGCAGCAGCCCCAGGCTCCGCAGTCGTTTCTCTGCGCACCGGGGACACAAAGGGGACACGGGTGGGGGGGGGACACAGGGGAAGGCACTCTGTGACACCCCCGTCCCCATCCCATCTCCATCTTTGTCCCCATCCCAGCCTCCTCGTCCCATCCGTGTCCCCATTCCCATCCTCGTGACCACCCCCCTGTCCCAGCACCCACCCTGTCCCCATCCCCATGTCACTCCCCCCCCTTGTCCCCACACCCACCGGCGTCCCCAGGTGCCACCCACACCCTGTCCCCATCCCCTTGTCACCCTTCCTGTCCCCATGCCACATCCCCAGCCCTTTGCACATCCGCAGGGCCCATCCGTGCCCTGTCCCCATCCATGCCTGACCCCACAGCTGTCCCCACATCCCCGTGTCCCCTCAGCGCACCGATGGCGACGAGGCGCAGGAACCAGTGGTGGGTGCGGGGAAAGTGGCTGTGGATGGCGGGGTGCTGGGTGCCCAGCAGGTCCAGCAGCACCAGCAGGCTCTGGGGACACAGCGCAGGGACATCAGCGCGGCCACGAGGACACCACATGGCCGTAGGGACACCACCCTCGGGTGCTCCAGGACCATCCCAGCTAGGCCACCACAGTGGGGGGGCCAACCTGGCAGTGCCACCACCCTGCCACCACCCTTGGGTGCCACAGGACTGTCCCAGCTGGGTCACCACCACCCTTAGGTGCCACCACACCA
>NW_023310257.1:0-2759 GCF_011077185.1 Oxyura jamaicensis | reverse complement strand
ATCTTTTTTTTTTTTTTTTTTTTTCTTGAGGGTTTCTGCAGAAGACCTGACTTTTCTGCAATTCTAAAAAAATACTCTTTAATATCACAAATATTCAAAGGACATAGATGTGTCCAAAACTCAGAAGTCTGTATACTCGAGATTCTACCATGTCTTTAAAATCCCTCTGGATTTCTTCAGGAAAAAAAATATAGCAATGTGAGAACTAACGTTAATGAAACAGTAAGAAAGCACTAAAAGATTCCAAACTTTGAATATAAAGATTGACTGGACCGTTATCAACAGGAAAAGAAAGACTTTTTCAAAACTGCATAGTAAGAAAATTCTGTAAAAATCCTTGGAGGACAGTCTATCACTATTAATGCACCCCTAATAAAAAAAATATATCTCTAAAAATAGTGCTGAACACAAAAACAAATGTTGTATATTATTTGAGATAGTTATGAAGTTTTAGAGGTAGATGACTAAATCAGTTATTTGGGAGAATTACCACTACAGCTATTGGTGTAAACAGTATTACATTTTACCTATATAGTGTTCATATCTGTGCAAGAGTGCAGAGAGCAGGAGGAACATTTCTCACCTAACAGCAACTACATTAATTCAATGTCTTTGGTCTGCATCAGTTCTCCTAGAAATGGGGGCAAGGGGAAGAAAATTAGGAAGGCAAGACAAATCAACCCCATTTGTGTACGCAGGCAAGTAAGAGGCAAAATGCACCAGCCAAATTATACACTAAGGGTGACTGGGCTCACTGCACAATCCTCAGGACATGGCTAGATCAGATGGGTAATACCCAAACACTCTATAGGCTGAAAATGAAACATCAGAAATCCTGTACAGTAGTTTCCACGATGTGAATTCAGTCATCTTGCCTTACGTATTCACAACGGTGCTGTGTTGTTCCAAAAGCACTTTCATTCCTGTTCACCATGTCCATCAGATTTGGGGGTTCCATTAAAAAGAAAAGCAGTAACTAATAGCAGCGCAAGGCTTTGTCACTAGTGAACAGATTGTGTTAACTGGCTAACACTTGTGAAGTGTTAGTTGTTCCAAACCGTAACCATTTCAAAAACAGGGTCACCACCAGAACCTGATGGTATTCAAAGCATCTGTTAATACACAAATGGAATCAGAATTTTTCTATCCTTTGGGTAGTCTTCAAATTTCTCAAGGTACCACTGGTGGTGTTGCTTTGCCCGAGAGCCCAAGATTAAAAGCGTACACAACGCAAATGCAAGGCTTTTGATGGTGCAGCAGGCAAGGGCAAACCCAAACCATTCCATTATCTGTCCAAAAAAGTTGGTTCCACTGACATACTCAAACAGTCCTCCTCTTGGTATATTGTAACCAGTTTCCCCTGGTTTTCTCCTTTTTTTTTTTTCTATTTCCTTTCTTTTTTTTTTCTTTTTGTCTTTTTCCTTCTTTTTTTCTTCTTTTTTTTTTCATTTTTTCTATTGTTTTCTTTTTTTCATTTTTCTCGTTTTTTTCTATTTTTTTCTTTTATTTCTTTTTTCCCTTTTTATATTTTTTTTCCTGTTCCTTTCGGTTTTTTTAATTTTTTCTTCTTTTTTTTCTTTCCTTTTTTTTCTTTTTTTCTTTCTTTTTATTTCTATAAATTTATTTTTATTTCTTTAATTTTAATTTTATTTTATTTTATTTTATTTTATTTATTTATTATTATTTATTATTTAATTTAATTTAATTTAATTTATTGTTATTATTTATTATATATATTTAATTTTATTTATTATATTTTTACTTAATTTTTTATTTTTATTTCTTTAATTTTAAATCTTTAATTTTTCTTTTTATTTCTATAATTTTTTTATTTCTATATATCACCCTGACCCGTGTCTGCCAAGCGGCACCCTCTCAGCCGTTTATTTTCCCAATCCCCTCCTCCTCTAGCTGCTTACCGCAGTCTTGGAGACTTAGTCGTACTGGACTGTCCGGTGTGTAACCATCCTCTGCTACCAGATGTTGGAAAGGGAAACGGACCGGAGTAACGATGCAACCTCGATGCGAGTATAATCGTCCTCCTTTATTGCAGGTTCTCACAGAGTATATACAGGTAACTAACTACAGCATGCACTGATAACAACTTATAATTGGTCTAGCTTCTCCATGCACTTGTCTCTAGCTTGTTTCCTCATTATCTCTAATACAAGAATGTGGGAAGCAGGGCAAAGCCACCTGCGAATTCCTTTCGCACACTGAACAACTGCAAAATCCTAAAAAACTGGTCGAATGCTTGAAAAAAAAGTGTCATGACTCTGGCAGTTCCAAAGTGACACAACTCACTGTAGCGTGTTGGGGCCTGGCCTATGCCTATCGAGCTGCAATTGATGCTACTATGAACCTAGTGACAGACCCCGCAGCCGCTCCAGCTCCTGCTCCTGCAGCCGCTCCAGCTCCTGCAGCCGCTCCAGCTCCTGTGGCTGGGCCAGAGAAAAGAACTGTAGCAGTACAAGTTGCCCCTGTAGACAAGGTGAAAAAATGGTATAGAGACTCAGGTCGTTTAGAACGCAGAGAGTCTTCTGCTAGGTGTAGGTATGGAGAAGACGAGGCTGGGCCATCAGAGGTGCAGGAGGATGAAGATGGGGATGTTGAAAAATCAACAGTAGTTACCCGAAACCTATACCAGCGTGAGCTACGAGATGTGTGAAAAGATTTTGGTCGCTGCATAGGTGAGCAGCTTGTCACCTGGCTGCTCCGGTGCTGGGATACCGGAGCCAATTGTGTGGAATTAGAGGGCA
>NW_023310256.1:0-2611 GCF_011077185.1 Oxyura jamaicensis | reverse complement strand
TCCCCAAATGTCCCCTGGGATGCCCCAGCCAGCACCATGGCACGGGCGCAGCACCCAGGGTGTCCCCAGATGTCCCCTGGGACGCCCCAGGCACCCAGCACCACGGCACCCAGGGTGTCCCCAAATGTCCCCTGGGACTGATGCCAAGAACCCCACCAGCTCGGCCATGCCAATGCCACCTCCCCCCTTGCCCCCCAAGGGCCCCACGCTGCCACCGGGGGTTGCGGCTGGCCTGGGACCCCGTCCCCGTGCCGGGATGCGGGGGCTGACCCCCCGGGGGGGTGACAGCTCACCTTCATGTGGTACATCATCATCTCGTTGGCCAGGTGGCTGCGGTACTGCGCCTCGTTCACCTTCTTGTACAGCAGGGACTGGGGGGCAGAGGGGGGGCGTGGGTGCCAGCACCCCCATCCGGATACGTCGCTGGTCCCCACGTGTCCCCTCCCCAGGCCGGGGACCCCCTGGGGATCCCCCCCCCGGCACTCACGTGGGCGATGCTGATGCCGCAGTAGATGGAGAAGGCGGTGGCCAGGTCCTCGTCGAATTTGCTGAACCAGGGCCCGTTGATCTTGTTGACCAGCTCGGCCACCCCGATGACCTCTGGGGACACGGCGGGGTCAGGGGGGGGGCGGGTTGGGACCCCCATCCCCGGCACGGGGTTGTCACCAAGTGCTGGGGGACGATGCGGTGCCCAGGGGGTGGGCTTGGGGACTGTGGGGTGAGCTGGGGACAGGATCGTGCCCCTGTGCTGGGGGACAATGAAACACCTTCCTGCTGAGGACAGGATCGTGTCTACATGCTGGGGACAAGATTATGCCCTTTGCTGGGGACAGGATTGTGCCCATGTGCTGGGGACAGGATTGTGCCCATGTGCTTGGGGACAGGGTCATGTGTCCATGTGCTGGGGACAAGATCGTGCCCCTTGCTGGGGACAGGATCGTGCCCATATGCTGGGGACAACTCAATGCCCTCGTGCTGGGGACAGGATCGTGCCCTTTGCTGGGGACAGGATCGTGTCCATGTGCTGGGGACAAGACCATGTCCGTGTTCTGGGGACAAGATCGTGCCCATGTGCTGGGGACAATGAAATGCTCTCGTGCTGGGGACAGGATTGTGCCCGTGTGCTTGGGGACAGGGTCATGTGTCCATGTGCTGGGGACAAGATCGTGCCCTTTGCTGGGGACAGGATCGTGCCCATGTGCTGGGGACAACTCAATGCCCTCCCGCTGGGGACAGGATCGTGTCTACATGCTGGGGACAGGATCGTGCCCCTGTGCCGGGTGACAGGGTCACCCCCACACCCCGGGGACGGCGCCGTGCCCACGCGCTGGGGGCCAGGCCTTCCCCCTGTGCTGGGAGCAGCACGGTGCCGCCGCCCTCACCCTGGCTCTCGTTCTTGATGGGGAAGCAGAGGATGTTCCTGGTGCGGAAGCCGGTGCTGTCGTCCACGCCGCGGTAGAAGAGCGGGTGCGAGTAGGCGTCCTTGATGTTCAGGATCTTGCCGGTGGTCGCCACGTGCCCGGCGATGCCCTGGTCGGCGGGGATGCGGATCTCGTAGCTCTGCGGGCACGGAGAGGCTCGGAAGCAGCCGGCACGGCCCCGTGGGGGGGGCGCAGACCCCCTCCCTAAAATCAGGCCGCTTGCCCCCGCAGCCCGCCTCACCTCGTCATCCACCACGCCGCCGTCGAACACCTTGGCCACCAGCTCGTGGCTGAGGCGGTCCAGCAGGAACACGGAGCATCTGCAAGAGGCCACCACGGCACTCGCACCCACCGGACCCCCCCCCAGGACGCCCAGGGGGGTGCCGTCCCCCTGTGTCCCCCTCCCCGCCTGGGGTCCCCGCTCACATCTCGGCGTTGCTGAGGTTTCGGGCTTCCGTGATGATCTCCTGGAGCAACACGGAGACGTCGTCTGCAGCGGGGGGAAGGGTTAGGGGGGGCCGGGGTGAGGGCGTCCCCGGGGCAGGTCTGCAGGCAGGGAGCCCCCAGACCAGGGGGAAGCCCCCCGGCCATGTGTGTAATGAGGGGGGAGGGTCTCTGCTCAGTCTGCAACAAGTGCTGTGCATGCAGCAGGGTGCGCGCACGCAGCAGGGTGCTCCACGGTGTGCATGTGCTTGTGCAGCAGCGTGCGTGCATGTGGCACGTGTGCGTGCAGCTGTGTGCATGTGCTTCTGCAGCAGTGTGCATGTGTGCACGTGGCACATGTGTGTGCTGTGGTGTGTGCTTGTGCAGCAATGTGTGCATGCGTGTGGCATGTGTGCATGCAGCAGTGTGCGTGCTTGTGCAGCTGTGGCTGCATGCATGTGGCACGTGTGCATGCAGCAGTGTGCGTGCATGCATGTGGCACCTGTGAGTGCAGCTGTGTGCATGTGCTTCTGCAGCAGTGTGTGCATGCATGTGGCACGTGTGCATGCAGCAGTGTGTGTTTGTGCAGCAGCGTGTGCATGCATGTGGCACCTGTGCATGCAGCAGTGTGTGCTTGTGCAGCAGCGTGTGCATGCTTGTGGCACCTGTGCATGCGGCAGTGTTCACACTTATGCAATGGTGTGTGCATGCATGCATGTAGCACCTGTGCATGCAGCTGTGTGCATGCTTATGCAGCAGTGTGCATG
>NW_023310255.1:0-2049 GCF_011077185.1 Oxyura jamaicensis | reverse complement strand
AAAAAAAAATAGAGAGCGTTACCAGTGAAGTCTGTGAGCCAAATTTAATTAATTCACAATTATTCCTTACATTCCCTTTTTCCAAGAGGACCTTTGTCTATTTCCCTGTGTGGAGCCCTTCTTTGTGCTTGCTAAGTTCCTGTACACTGCAACCTTCTCTGCCCATCAGCTCCCAATGAGCCTGCTCTGCTCCATTCGAGGTTGCAAGAGGAAAGGTTCCTGGGAAGTGGCTCCCTCTGTCAAGTGAGGCGTGTTTGGCTCTGTGCGCATCTTTCCTGTTCAATACCCAGGAGACAAAATCAACAGGTGGATGGTGCATGTCTGGCTGGAGAGAACAGGGAGCATCTCCTCCTGCTTCACCCTCTGTGTACAACACTCCCTGTCGGAATGAGACACCACCAGCTGCCACGCTGGGCAAGGGAGAGAAGCAGGCACAGGCAGGCAGGGCAAACCCTACCTGGTGCCGAGGCTGCGATGTCGGTGAGGTAGAGCCTGTCCTCACACCCCTGTGCCATCTGCCCTGCACAGACAGCCGAGGGTAAAGAGCTCTGGAGTTTAAGAAGTGCTTGGAATATGCTCCTTGTCATATGGTAGGAATTCTGGGGTAAGACCTTTGTGGAGTCAGGACTCAATGATCCTTGTGGGTCCCTTCCAACTCGGGCGCTTCTATGATTCTATGATTCTGTGCCGTTTTCCATGGAGGAAGGTGGAAGGGGCCTGCAGCAAATGTGTTTACTTACACAGAGATTTAGGGTTCAGACACTCCATATTCAGAAGCTCTGAGGAGAAGAGAGGAGACCAGGGGCTGCTGCAAGAAAAGCACTGTAGGGCATGGCAGGGAGGGAGCAGCTCCCTCGCACTGCCTGCCCATGTCCCTGCTGCCTCCAGCTGTCCCTGCCAACAGCTCTTTCTCTGTCCCCACATCTCCTCCTGTCCATGCTCACAGAACCCATCCCACATGCTGTGTGCCCAACTCTGACCTGCAGACACCTCCTGGGGATGGGGACAGCTCTGGGGACATCTCCCTGTCCACACATCCTGAAGAACAGCTCAGAAAAACCCTGGTGCAGTGTGTAAGCAGAGAGAAGGGAAGGGATATTCTCAGGTTCATCACTAACCTGTTTATGTCTCAGTTCAGTGCAGTAGGAAGTTCACTCACCTGCGCAAATCCAATCACTCTGTTAAAACAGAGCCTGCCCCAGCATCAGAAAAATGCAGGCAGAGACTTCAGAAAGTGCCTTCTCTTAGGAGGCAGCCCCTGCCTTGTCTTCCTCTGTCCAAGCCCCTTGGCTCCCCAGGCAGTGCTGAGCCTGGCAGGCACCAGAGGCCCTGCCCTGGCACACAGCCCCTGGGGCACAGCAGGGACCCTGCTCTGCACCACAGCCCTGGGCACCCCTGCAGGTGCCCTGCAGCACCTTCTCCTCCACTGCACAAGCCACGAGAGACATCCTGGGAGCTCCTGGCCAGGCAGAGATGTCCCGGATCCAGGAGCCCCTTCCAGGAACCTCCCCTGCACTTTCCTGCAGCCAGAGACTTACCGTGTGCAGAGCGGTGAAGGTTTCTCCTGCACTGAGCTCTCCTCTGTGTGCACCCTCCAGGCTGCCTGGAATCCCTTTCTGCGTGGGTGCCTGTGGTCAAACCCCCCAGCCCTGCTGCGCTGTGCAGAGGAGCTGCTCCTGGGCAGAGCTGTCTCTCTGCAGCAGGGCCCTCTTGCCAGCAGCTCTCTGTGTCCCAGGAGCCCGGCCCAGCTCAGCAGCAGAGGCCCAGCCCAAGGCACTGTAATCACCCCTCTGGAGGCTTTGGTGATGAGCCCATGAACCTCAGGCACTGAGAGCAAATTGAAGAAATCTCTCAAGAAGTCCAAGTCAGATGCAAGTTTCCTGCAGTGTTCTCCTGAGGGCCAGCACTGACATAGGCTCCCTTGGAGCTCGTTAGAGTAGAACATTGGAGGCAGTGAGGACAAGTAGAAAAAGGCAAAGTGAAGATGACACTGATGTGTAGAAAAAAATGAATGTGTTTCACCAAAGAAAAGCACCAGGCCTTGACCCC
>NW_023310254.1:0-4727 GCF_011077185.1 Oxyura jamaicensis | reverse complement strand
TGCCACGGGTGCCACAATCAGAGCAGGCCTTAGTGATGGTAAAAAATAATAATAATAATAAAAAATAATAATAATAATAAATACAGGTCTCTGGGAGGGACCCCAGCCTCTAATAACTTGGGGTCGAGGGTATGCTTGTGTCTCCACAGGTCACGGACCAAGATGGGTACCAGCAAGTGGGTAAGGCCATGGTTGGCCTCCTCCTCACAATCGCCACTGTCATCGGTTATTGCCAGCCCTGGGTCTCCATCCAACCATGCCGCAACATCGGGGTCACCCTCGCCAACATGACAGGACAAGAAGCGATGTGCCTGTCCCTGGCTAGTGCTAACGACCCATTTATGACATGTCTGGTGGGGATCCATGGCAGATAACAAAGACTGGACTGTCTACTTGCCGCGAGCGCCCCTAGACCCACAGGAATTAGATATCCTGGGAAGTGGCACATCATGTATTCGCAATGCATCTCCTTGGTGTAATTATACAAAACCATAATAGCATCATTTCTTGTGCCAGGAGCAGCTCTGCTTGGCTGTGGGATCGACTGTCGAACGGACGCCCCTAGGTGCACCCCAAGCATTTTTCTCGGAGGGGTCTCCACTCTCAGCTGCTCACCATGGGAGTAGACAAGGATCTCCTGAAGCCGTGGACAAATTATTTTAAGTGATATTTTCTTGTGGTATGAATGAAAATGCAAGAGGCCTCTTTGTGTGAGTGTGTGATTGTGCTGTGCGAGTGAGAAGTAGCATCGCGGCGAAGCACCAACTTGGCTTGTTGATTGATGTAGATTCTAGTAGGCATGCTATTTTACAATCATAATTTTGCATGTGATTTTCTCCCTGTTGCTTAATAAAATGTTTGCAGTGCTTGATAGAAAAATATATAGAAAGCATTTGGTTGGTTGAAAATAAAAAGGGGGAATTGTGGGAAAGGAATTTGCAGGTGGCTTTGTCCTGTTTCCCACGTCCCTGAATTAGAGATAATGAGGAAACAAGCTAGAGACAAGTGCACGGAGAAGCTAGACCAATGATAAGTTGTTGTTGGCGCGTTGTAGTTAGTTGCCTATATATACTCTGTTAGAACTTGCAATAAAGGAGGTCGATTATACTTGCATCGAGGTTGCATCGTTACTCCGGGACCGTTTCCCTTTCCGACAGTAACCACCCCCCCGGGCATTTGCTACCATCCATGAATGAGTATAGAGATAGAGAACTGGCCACTTTTCTCATTCAGCAATATCTAAAGCCAGCTGGATGGCTTTCACTTCTGCAAACTGACTCGATTCACCTTCTCCCTCAGCAGCTTCTGCAACTCATCGTGTAGGACTCCATACAGCAGCACTCCATACCCACAGTGCGACATGACCCATCAGTGAACAGGGCATATCTCTTCTCATTTTCTGGTAGCTTGTTGTACAGTGTGGCTTCTTCAGCATGGACCACCTCCTCCTCTGATGACATCCCAAAGTATTTATCTTCTGGACAGTCCATAATCACTTCCAAGATTCCTGGCTGACTAGGGTTTCCTATTCAAGCCCGCTGAGTAATCAGTGCAACCCACTTGCTCCATGTAGCATCAGTTGCATGATGTGTAGAGGGGACTCCTCCTTTGAACATCCAGCCCAATACTGGCAGTTGAGCTGCCAGGAGGAGCTGTGCTTCAGTACCGACCACTTCCAAAGCATATCGAACTCCTTCATAAGCTGCCAATATCTCTTTTTCAGTTGTAGTGTAGCGGGCCTCAGATCCTCTGTATCCCCGACTCCAAAAGCCTAGGGGTCGACCTCGAGTTTCCCCAGGCTCTTTCTGCCAGAGGCTCCAGGTGGGGCCATTCTCCCCAGCTGCGGTGTAGAGCACATTCTTTACATCTGGTTCCGTTCGGACTGGCCCAAGGGCTACTGCATGAACTATTTCCTGCTTAATTTGTTCAAAAGCTTGTCGTTGCTCAGGGCCCCATTCAAAATCATTCTTCTTACGGGTTACTTGGTAGAGCGGGTTTACAATCAGACTGTAATTTGGAATGTGCATTCTCCAAAACCCCACGACACCTAGGAAAGCTTGTGTTTCCTTTTTGCTAGTTGGTGGAGACATAGCTGTTATTTTGTTGATCACATCCATTGGGATTTGACGACGTCCATCTTGCCATTTTATTCCTAAAAACTGGATCTCTCGTGCAGGTCCTTTAACTTTATTTTGTTTTATGGCAAAACCGGCCTTCAGAAGGATTTGGACTATTATTTTCTTCCCTTTCTCAAAAACTTCCTCTGCTGTGTCACCCCACACAATGATGTCATTGATGTACTGCAGGTTTCAGGAGCTTCCCCCTGCTCCAGCGCAGACTGGATCAGTCCATGGCAAATGGTAGGGCTATGTTTCCACCCCTGGGGCAGCCGATTCCAAGTATATTGGACTCCCCTCCAAGTAAAGGCAAAATGTGGCCTGCACTCTGCTGCTAGAGGGATGGAGAAAAATGCATTAGCGATATCAATTGTGGCGTACCACTTGGCTGCCTTTGATTCCAGTTCGTACTGAAGTTCTAGCATGTCCGGCACTGCAGCACTCAGTGGTGGTGTGACCTCATTCAGGCCACGATAGTCCACGGTTAGTCTCCACTCACCATTAGACTTTTGCACTGGCCATATGGGACTATTAAAAGGTGAATGAGTCTTGCTAATCACTCCTTGGCTCTCCAGTTGACGAATTAGCTTATGGATGGGAATCAGGGAGTCTCGGTTGGTGCGATATTGCCGCCGGTGCACAGTTGTAGTAGCAATTGGCACTTGTTGTTCTTTGACCCTCAGCAACCCCACAACGAAAGGGTCTTCTGAGAGACCGGGCAAGGTAGACAATTGTTCAATGCCCTCTGTCTCTAAGGCAGCTATGCCAAAAGCCCAGCAGAACCCTTTTGGGTCCTTAAAATATCCTTTTCTAAGATAGTCTATGCCAAGGATGCATGGAGCATCCGGGCCAGTCACAATACGGTGTTTTTGCCACTCATTCCCAGTTAGACTCAGTTCAGCTTCCAATACAGTTAATTGCTGGGATCCTCCCGTCACTCCATAAATACTGATGGGCTCTGGCCCTTTATAGCTTGATGGCATTAGAGTACATTGTGCACCGGTGTCTACTAAAGCCTTATACTTCTGTGCGTCTGATGTGCCAGGCCATCGAATCCACACAGTCCAATAAACTCGATTGTCCCTTTCCTCCCCCTGGCTGGAGGCAGGGCCCCTCTAATCCTGGTCAGAATCTTCATTCCTGTGTTTAAAGGACTGCCTGCTGGAAGTTGGAGCAGCAAACTTTTCAGAGACCCCCTTTTTCCCAATTGTTTTCCTTTGCAACTCACGTACCCATGCCTCTAGGGTCGCGGTGGATTTTCCATCCCATTTTATAGGTTTCGTGTAACTACTGTTGATTTTTCAACATCCCCATCTTCATCCTCCTGCTCCTCTGATAGCCCGACCTCGTCTTCTCTACACCTAGACCTAGCAGAAGACTCTCTGCATTCTAAATGACCTGAGTCTCTATACCACTTTTTCTCCTTGTCTACAGGGGCAACTTGTACTGCTACAGCTCGTTTCTCTGACTCAGCCACAGGGTCTGCCACAGGGGTTGGAACACCCTCTGCAGGGACAACTTGCACTGCTACGGCTCGTTTCTCTGGCCCAGCCACAGGAGCTGGAGCGGCTGCAGGAGCTGGAGCTGGAACAGCTACAGGAGCAGGAGCTGGAGCGGCTGCAGGAGCTGGAGCTGGGGCGGCTGCAGGAGCAGGAGCTGGAGCTGCAGGAGCAGGAGCTGGAGCTGCAGGAGCTGGAGCTGGAGCTGCAGGAGCTGGGGCGGTTGCAGGAGCAGGAGCTGGAGCAGCTGCAGGAGCAGGAGCTGGAGCGGCTGCAGGAGCAGGAGCTGGAGCTGGGGCGGCTGCAGGAACAGGAGCTGGAGCTGGGGCGGCTGCAGGAGCTGGAGATGGAGCTGCAGGAGCAGGAGCTGGAGCTGCAGGAGCTGGAGCTGGAGCTGCAGGAGCTTGGGCGGCTGCAGGAGCAGGAGCTGGGGTGGCTGCAGGAGCAGGAGCTGGGGTGGCTGCAGGAGCAGGAGCTGGAGCAGCTGCAGGGTCTGTCACTCGGTTCATAGTAGCATCAATTGCAGCTCGATAGGCATAGGCCAGGCCCCAACATGCTACAGTGAGTTGTGTCACTTTGGAACTGCCAGAGTCATGACACTCTTTTTGCAAGCATTCTACCAGTTTTTTAGGATTTTGCAGTTGTTCAGGGGTGAATCTACAAAACATCGGAGGTGCCCACTGCTCTAGCCACCTGCCCATATCCTCCCACACTCCCTGCGACTCACAATTATCCCGCCTCAGGACAGATCTCTGCATGAGATTCCTAAGTAGTTGTTTAACCTTGAACAAAACCTGAAGCGCATTCAAGAGGCATAACAACAAGAATATGCTGGTCTGAGTATCCCAAGGATATTCAACATCTTGGAGAGCTATCGTAACTAGCTCGGGGGATAAGAGGGTGCTGAAGGAGAAAGGGAGAGTGAACAAGTAAGGAAAAATAGCTTTCCCTGTCCCCTTCACAGACTGGCTCCCTGATGGAAAAAGGCAGTAGGTGTAATTGTTAATAGTTTCCGAGATATAGTTTCCAAAGTACAGAGTCGACGACAGTGCTGCGTACAAATACCAAGTTAGAGTCATGGCCAGATATTTCATCATATCGTAAGCTATTG
>NW_023310253.1:0-1175 GCF_011077185.1 Oxyura jamaicensis | reverse complement strand
ACACCTCAATGCCCTTGGGGAACCTTTACGCAACCCCACACACAACAGGACTCTGCGCCTTCGCTTTCTCCAAACAACTCTAAACGTATCCCTGATCGGAACACAGAGCTGAACCCTAAAAAGGACACGAGAAAACAGGTACAGCTCTACTTTCTCCCATCAAAAAGTGCTCCCAGCAGAAGCATTTGGGTACACCTCAATGCCCTTTGGGAACCTTTTTGCAACCAAACACCCAACAGGACTCTGCGCCTTCGCTCTTTCCAAACAACCTTATGCTTCACCCTAATCAGAACATTGAGCCGAAGCCGAAAAAGGACACGAGAGAACAGGTACGGCACCACTTTCCCCCATCAAAACGTGCTCCCAGCAAAAGCATTTGGGTACACCTCAATGCTCTTGGGGAACCTTTACGCAACAAAACACACAACAGGACTCTGCGTCTTCGCTCCCTCCAAACAAATCTTAAACATATCTCTCATTAGAACACTGAGCCGAACCCGAAGAAGGACCCGAGACAAGAGGTACGGTGCCACTTTCTCCCATCAAGAAGTGCTACAACAGAAGCATTTCGGTACACATCAGTTCGCTTTGGGAGCATTTAGACAACACCACACACAACAGGATTCTGCGCCTTCGCTCTCTCCAAACAACCTTAAGCGTAACCCTAATCGGAACACTGAGCCGAACCCGAAGAATGACACTAGAGAACAGGTACGGCGCCACTTTCTCCCATCAAAAAGTGCTGCGAACAGAAGCATTTGGGTACACCTGAATTCGCTTCGGGAGCCTTTACGCAACGACACACACAACAGGACTATGCGCCTTCACTCTGTCCAAGCAACCCTAAACGTAAAACTAATATCAACCTTAAGCCGAACCGTAACAAGGACAGGAAAAACAGGTACGGCACCACTTTCTCCCATCAAAATTGCTCCCAGCAGAAGCATTTAGGTACACCTCAATGCCCTCGAGGGAACCTTTACGCAACCCCACACACAAGAGGACACTGCGCCTTCGTTCTTTCCAAACAACCTTATGCTTAAACCTAATTGGAACACTGAGCCGAACCCGAAGAAGGACACAAGACAAGGTATGACGCCACTTCCTCCCATAAAAGATGCACCAAGCAAAAGCATTTGGGCACACCTCAATGCCCTTGGGGAACCTTTACGCAA
>NW_023310252.1:1781-2197 GCF_011077185.1 Oxyura jamaicensis | reverse complement strand
CCCCCCCGTGCCTCAGTTTCCCCCCGCGCAGGGGGCTCGGGGCTGGCAGCGGGGTGGGCACCAGCACCCCCCCGGTGTATGTGGGGTGGGAAGGGGGGGGGGGGGGGCACAGGGCGAGGCCGGGGAAGGTTTCCCCCCCCCCCCCTTTTCACGTGTTCAATCCGTTAGCACCAGCCCGGCATCGTATTCCCCTCCGCCATCTGCTTCCCGCGCCTGTTTTAGCTGAACTTTCCCAGAAAAATATATATAAAAAAATCACCAAGAAGAAAAAACAAATCACAGCAGTCATAAATAAACCAGTGCCTCCCCCCCTTTTCTCCCCCCCTCCAGGCAGATGCTTGGCACGGAAAATTGCCGGCACCGAGCGATGCCGCGGCCGGCACCCATGGGTGGGGGCTCAGGACCCCGGTGGGCAC
>NW_023310252.1:0-1681 GCF_011077185.1 Oxyura jamaicensis | reverse complement strand
CCCCCCCCCGGGTGCTGTAGAAGGGCTGGGGGCACCCAGGCCTCCCTCGTGTCTCCCAGTGAAATTTTGGCCGCCCCCCTGGGTGCCCCCCGAGGCTCCCACCGGGCTCTCGGCCTCCCCTGGGAGCCGCAGGGTCCTCATCCGGCACCGGCCTGGGGGGCACGGGGACGCCGAACACACCGGGGTGAGGGGCGGGGGGGGGACTGCTTGTGCAGGAAGGGAGGGGGTCTCCGGGGACCCCCGCCCTCTGGAAGGAAACCACGGCCGTGACTCAGCGCCTGAGTCACCGTCCCCAGGGTGACAGCGAGGGGACAGCGCTGAGCCCCTTGACCTGCTCGCACGCAGCCCAGCCCTCGGCTCGCCGCGCTGGCCGGGCTCGGGCTCTCCAAGGCCAACGCGGATCCTCCCGGTTAATTCCTCCCCCCCTTGCCAAGCCCCCTCCCGAAGCATCGCAAGCGGCTGTGGTGCTCCGCCCCCGGGGGCCGAAATCGCAGCCTGGTGGCACCTGGGGACGGGGGGGGGGGTCACTGTCCCCTCCCGGGTGGGCACTTCTGGGTTTGCCGACGGGTCACCAGGCAGGAGGGCTCAGCACCAGGACGGGTGCGGGATCGTCCCATGGGGGCTTCCCCCGGGTGCTGCCCACCCCGCGGTGGTCTCAGACCCCCCCCCCCCCCCCCAGATCCGGCCAGCGGTCTGGCAAATCGCAGCTTTGGCAGAGCCCTCACGGCTCCCAGCCTCCTCGCGGAGATTTATTCCCCGGGCTGTGGGGTTCAGCCGACCCTTCGGAAACCCATCGAGTCGGCGAGGAGCTAATTGGCTCGCCGTACGTCTCCGCGGCGGTCGCAGCCTGCGGCGCGCTGACCGCCGGGCTCGGCACCGGCACTGGGCTGGGTGACACGCATGGGCCAGGAGGGCTCGGCGTGGGCGCCATCCCCACCTCCCCGCGGGGATTTATTTGTAGGGGAAACGCTCCAGAGGTGCAAACGGAGGAGAGGTTCGAGGCTGCGTGAAGCCGCCTCCGTCAGACGCGGTGGGAACGTGCCCCAGCACCCCCGCCGCCCCCCCCCCCCCCCGGGGCACCGCAGCTCCCAGCTGCCCGGGTTTGAGTTTCCCCCGGCCGGGCCGTAAATTACCCGAGGGATGCTGTGCACGGGAGGCACGCGGTGGTGCCGGGGCTGCGGGGGGCTCACGGACCCTCCCCGCGCCCCCGCTGCCAGCACCCAGCGCCCAGGCGCAGGCACCCACCCAGCCGTGCCACGAGCGGTGCCGTGCTCCGGGCAGGGGTGGCCGGGGGATGGGGGGGGGGGGTCTCGCAGGGGCCGGGGGGGTAAAAGGGGAGGGGGGGAGGAAATGGGGGGGTGAGGGAAAGAGCTCGCCCCCCGCGTGAGCCTCGTGCATGCCAAGCATGCGGGGGGAGCGCTGGGTGTAGCCGCGGCCCCCAGGCCTGCCCCGGCACGCCTGCTGCGTTTGGCACGGCACGGGACCCACGCCGCTCCCCTTGCTTTCCTCCCCCCCCCCCAGCTACCCAGAGGGCCCAGGAGGGGGTTTTTGTGGCTTGGGGGGGGGGTCAGGGGCCACAGCACAGGGGGGTCCTCTCCTCTCCGTGCACCCCCAAAGGCTGCTGCTGGGAACCAGTTTGGGTGCCACCCCTTGGGGGCAGCCCCAGGGCGTCCCCCCCCCC
>NW_023310251.1:86640-96671 GCF_011077185.1 Oxyura jamaicensis | reverse complement strand
CTTGTGGGGCGCCCGCCATTGCAATCGCGAATAAATTACTACTTCACTGAGATCCTCGCCTGAGCCTAAGTTATTGGCTACGGAGTGTTTCTTACAATTTGGGGGCTCGTCCGGGATCCAGTCACCTACTGGGGAGCCTCACCGCCGCAGCAGCAGGAAGGCATGCCCCGCTGATTTCAGCAGTCCTGTGCATCGACGGTGGCGGTTCTGCGGAAAGCTGACAGAGGGCCCGAGACTGGTTAAAGAGGCAGGATCCGTGAAGTAGTGGGGAAAGGAAGAAGGTAGGCACTCCAGGTTTTTAAGAATCGATCTGGCAACTCTGTGCACAGACCAAGGTAAGAAATATTAACTATTGCCTTGGGGGTCGGGTGATCTGGTGTATGGTAATCCTTGCACGGGGAAGTGCTGGCACTACACCAGGGGAATCTGGTGTATGGTAATCCTTGCACGGGGAAGTGCTTGGAAGTACACCAGGGAATCTGGTAAACTCAGGTGTGCGGTAACGCTTGCACGGGGAAGTGCTTGGCGGTACACCCCCATTTTTCAGTACGTTGGTGTGTGGTACACTGCAGAAGGGAAATTTCTGTAGCACATACTGGCGAGGGTTAGGAAAGATGGGAGATATGAGTTCCAGGGGACAGGGAGATATCCCTGGGGGAGTGCCTACCGACTGTCCTTTAGGAAGGATGCTGAGAAATTGGAAAAATAACCCCAAAACTAAAGAGAAAGATAGGAAGAAGATGGTTAAATATTGTGTATCAGTCTGGACAAAAGAACCAATTAAAGGAACTGCAGTATTTTGGCCAAAATACGGGTCTGACAAAGATTGGGTATGTCAGGCCTTAAACTTGTATGTTAATAACAAATTTCCATTTTCGGAAGAAGAATCGGAGTATGCAGCTTGTTGGATACAAGGATCTAATTTGATTTTAAGCAAAAATCAGAATAAAGAGGAAAAGAAAGGGGAAGGGACAAGTGATAAATGGGACCTTTTGGATAACTTACCTCCTCCTTATAACCCCCAGGCTGCAGCAACAGCAGCAGTCACTGTAACACCTTCTCTAAGAGAAGAAACAGGAACTGTAAATGACATTAACTCTGGGAACAGGGGGTACCCCAGACTTGTAAAAGAATTGGAACACTGCAAAAAAGACCTTGAGAATTTTCCATTCCCTGGTACTAATACTATTAACACTAATGAAGCTGCTATGTATCCTCTCCGTGAAGTGCCGCTGGGACCTAGACAAATAGGATATGTAAATGCCCCCCTTTCTAGCGGAGAAGTGCGAAATTTTAAAAAGGAAATGAAATATCTGATTGAGGATCCCATTGGATTAGCAGAACAGTTAGATCAGTTTTTGGGACCCAATCTATATTGCTGGGGAGAAATGATGGCAGTTCTGAATCTGCTATTCTCAGGGGAAGAACGAGGAATGATCAGAAGGGCAGCAATGTGGGAATGGGAAAAGGATCATCCTCCAGGAGATGGAGTAATTCCAGCAGAACAAAAGTTTCCAAATGTGGACCCCAATTGGGACAACAATAATATACAGGATAGGACTAATATGAGAGACTTGAGAGATCTGGTAATTAGAGGAATTAGAGAAGCAGTACCTAAGTCTCAGAATTTTATTAAAGCATTTGAGGTTCAGCAGAATAAAGATGAAACCCCAAGTGATTTCTTGGAAAGGCTCAGGGATAGGATGCGAAGGTATTCAGGAATGAATCCTGATGACCCTGTAGCGCAGGGTCTTTTGAAGATTAATTTTGTAATGAAAGCATGGCCGGACATACAAAGGAAACTTCAGAAATTGGAGGGATGGAATGAACAGCCGTTAGAAAGGCTTTTGAGGGAAGCGCAGAAAGTGTATATCAGAAGGGAAGATGAAAAGCAGAAACAAAAGACGAAAATGATGATTTCCACAGTGAATCAAGTGGTGGGGCAGAGAATGAGGAACCAATGGGAAAACGGGTTTCAAGAAAAACAAGGTTTGGGATGGAATCAGGAAGAAAAAGGAAACAGGAATGTGAGATCAAAGCGGCCACTGCCTCCTCAGTCACAGCAGCTACAGGGAAGATGTTATAAATGTGGGAAAACAGGACATCTTAAACGAGAATGTCCTGAAAGGAAAAGGGAAGAAAGATTGTTTACCATCATAAACTCTGAATAGGGGGGTCAGGGGCTCTTTGAACAGTGGTCCCACCCAGAGCCCTTGATAAATTTAGAAGTGGGACCTAATAAAGAAAAGGTTGTATTTTTAGTAGATACAGGAGCAGCCAGATCCTCTTTAGCTTATAAAATTTCGGGACTCAATTTAACTAATAATACTCTACGAGTAACAGGGGTAGAAGGACTTGGTATGGTAGTGCCACTTTTTGAAACCACTGAATTATCTTGGGAAACTAAAACCGTCACTGGGCAACTGTTATATGTACCTGAAGCAGGGACTAATTTATTAGGGAGAGATTTCATAGTCAAATTGGGATTACAATTGAAGACCTGTGAAAAAGGAATAACAATCGCAATGAAATTGTTAACAGAAAATGATGAAAAAGAAATAAATCCCATGGTATGGGTAAGGGAAGGAAATCGAGGAGGGCTTAACATAACTCCCTTAAAGATAACTGTTCAAGAAGGGAGCGGAATAGTTAGACAGCGACAGTATCCTATCTCTTATGAAGGAAAAATGGGCCTGAAACCTATAGTGCAAACTTTAGTTAAAGATGGTCTTTTGGAGCCTTGTATGTCACCATATAACACTCCAATTTTACCAGTACGAAAGCCAGATGGTTCATACCGATTAGCACAAGACCTAAGAAAAGTTAACGAGATAACACGGAAGCGCCACCCTGTGGTTCCTAACCCTTATACCCTGATGAGTAAAATCCCTCATGAGCACAAATGGTTCAGTGTTATAGATTTAAAGGATGCCTTTTGGGCATGCCCATTAGATCCTGGACGTCGAGATATTTTTGCATTTGAATGGGAAGACCCTGAGACAGGTCGCAAACAGCAATATAGATGGACTGTTCTGCCTCAGGGATTTACTGAATCTCCCAATTTATTTGGGCAAGAATTGGAAAAGATTTTAGAAACATTTCATATTCCAGAAGGGGTGACGTTGTTACAGTATGTAGATGATTTATTGGTATCTGGGGAAGAAAGATCAAAGGTAAAAGAAGCCACCAATAAACTTCTGAATTTTTTAGGAGAACACGGGCTAAGGGTATCTAAAGATAAATTACAGTATGTAGAAAAAGAAGTTAAGTATTTGGGACATTTAGTCTCTGAGGGCAGACGGAGAATAAACCCTGAGAGGATTCAGGGAATTGTGCGACTTCCTCTCCCCAAAACAAAGAAAGAGTTGAGAAAATTTTTGGGTTTAATTGGATATTGCAGACTGTGGATAGAAGCATATGCACAGAAAACAAAGAAATTATATCTCAAATTATTGGAGGAAGAACCTAATATACTGAACTGGACTAAAGAGGAAGAAGAAGTAATGGAAACATTAAAAAAAAAGACCTTATTACAGCACCAGTCTTAGCTCTTCCTGCCCTAAAGAAATCATTTTATCTTTTTATAACTGTAAGTGAGGGTGCTGCTTTGGGGGTGTTAACCCAAGAATGGGGAGATAAAAAGAAACCTGTAGCGTATTTGTCTAAATTGTTAGACCCTGTATCCCAGGGATGGCCAGAATGCGTTCAGGCAGTAGCAGCAACTGCCTTATTAGTGGAAGAGAGCAGGAAATTAACCTTTGGAGGACAATTGATTGTTGTTACCCCTCACCAAGTGAAGGCTATTCTCACTCAGAAAGCAGGAAGGTGGCTGACAGACTCCAGAATACTAAAATATGAAGCTATACTAATTGAAAAGGATGATTTAACTATAACTACAGAATCTGTTTTGAATCCTGCCTCCTTCTTGTCAAAGGGAATTGAGGATCCAATAAATATAGAGCATAACTGCTTAGATTTAATAAATTACCAGACAAAGGTAAGATTAGATTTACAAGAGGTGCCCTTAGAGGAAGGGGAAATATTGTTTATAGATGGATCTTCTAAGGTGGTACAAGGAAAGAGATGTAATGGTTATGCCATCATTGAAGGAACAGATGGGAATGTCGAAGAAATGGGAAAACTGCCTAGCAATTGGTCAGCTCAAACCTGTGAATTATATGCATTAAATCAAGCATTAAAATTATTAAGAGGGAAACAGGGAACTATATATACTGACTCACGATATGCATATGGGGTGGTACATACATTTGGAAAAATATGGGAAGAAAGGGGCTTAGTAAACAGCAAGGGAAAGGAATTAGTCCATGAAGAATTAATTAGACAGATTCTGGAAAGTCTGTTACTACCAGAGGAGGTTGCTGTGGTGCATGTGAAAGGACATCAAAAAGGAAACTCCCTAGTTGAATGGGGAAATAGGATTGCAGATGAAAAGGCTAAAGAAGCAGCTTTGCAATTGGAAGTAGAAGCAAAGCTGCTTCTTGTACCTGAAATAAAACCTCCACCTGAAAAGCAGATATTCAGCAAAAAGGAAATAGAAGCCTTTAGGGAATTAGGAGCAAAAGAGTCCGAAGGGCGGTGGACTCTCCCTGATGGGAGAAAAATGGTAAACAAACAGATAATGAGAGAAATTTTAGCTGTTCTACACCAAGGAAGTCACTGGGGAGTCCAGGCAATGTGTGACGCTGTATTAAGGAAATACATATGTATAGGCATGTATACTGTAGCTAAACAAGTGTGTAATAGTTGCATAACATGCCAATGAGTGAATAGGAAGGCTCTACGGAAACAACCCCTGGGCGGACGGGACCCAGGGCTTCGACCTTTTCAGAGCATCCAAATAGATTTTACTGAATTACCTAAAGTGGGCAGATTTAAGTACTTGCTGGTGTTGATTGACCATTTGTCAGGATGGGTAGAAGCTTTTCCTTCAGCATCAGCAACAGCTAGTGTGGTGATAAAGGTAATCCTGGAACAAATAATTCCTAGATATGGGATTGTTGAAAATATAGATTCAGATCAAGGAAGTCATTTCACTTCATCTATTTTACAAGGATTAATGGGAGCCTTGGGAATAAAATGGGAATTTCATACTCCATGGCATCCTTCCTCATCAGGGAAAGTGGAGCGAATGAATCAAACATTAAAGAAACATCTGTCAAAGCTTGTTCTAGAGACTAAGCTTCCCTGGACAAAGTGTTTACCTTTAGCACTTCTCAGAATTCGAACTGCTTCTAGAAAAGATGTAGGGGTGTCACCATATGAGATGTTGTTTGGACTGCTGTACCTGGGTAGAAACGGTGAGATACCTATTTTTGAAACTAAAGATATTTTTCTCAAAAATTATATACTTGGATTATCTTCTTCCTTAGCATCTCTCAGGGTTCGTGGACTGTTGGCTCAAACTCCACCTTTGCAATTCCCAGTACATTCATTCCATACAGGAGATTGGGTCCTGATACGCACCTGGAGAGAATCAAAACTTCGGCCTGAATGGGAAGGACCATTCCAAGTACTGCTAACCACTGAAACAGCCGTAAGAACTGCAGAAAAAGGTTGGACTCATTATACTCGAGTGAAAGCATCTACCGACCCTAGCGCTTGGGAAGTTGTTCCTACAGAAGACTTGTTGAAAGATAAAATCAAAAAGAAAAATCCCGTAATAGACTCTGAGCAGGATAAAAGCTTATAGTTGTAAACTAACCCTTTATTTTCACAGGTAACTAAAAAGGACAGACCTATAACAAATTGAATTGCTCCCAAGAGGAGTTTATTATAGTACATCCTATTTTTTTTGTTGTTGTTTGTTTGTTTTGTTGTGTATTAATAATTATTTGGAAGCCTAAGATTTAAGAATGATGATAGGGAAAAATCTATTATTAATTTTGTTTCTGGTAACTATAAGTCTCAGAGGAGGCCTTGGTCAAGTGGAAACTTGGAAAAGATTTGACCAGATGATAGCAAAGACAGGGTATCCTGTCAAATTATGGGTGAATGTGACAGAGAGTTATGAACCACAATCTATTACATTTGATGCTTGTGAGGTGTTAACTTGTGGAGATTTAAATGCTCAACGACGATTGAGCAAAGAACACAAATATCTCTGCCCTGAACCTAAGACAGGCAACATGTTTAAAGGACCCCCTTGTTCGGATTGGGCTGATGTGTGGTGGACGACCAATCATAAAGGATGGTCATATACACCCACATCTATCTGCTTTATGAGATTAAAGGAACAAATTAACATATTTAAAGGAGTGGTTCAGCCCAACTGTCAGCATCTACAATGTAATCCAATAACTATAACAGTTAATCGGGCTGACTACCTTACAAACCGTACTTATGGTCTTGGAGCAGATGTAACTGGATGAGACCCAACAGCTAGACTGAGAATAGCTGTAAGGGAACGACTCTCTCTTGCCATCATAGAAAGGGAGAAACTCAAGGAGAAACTCAAGGAGAAAGCAGGAGAGAAAACAGGAGAATCTCTTTGAAATAAGGCAGTTGTCACAGTTAAAGAAATAAAAGATCTTAGACAAACATTTGAGATTGAAACAGGGTATGGAGATGTGAATGCCTGGATAGAATGGGTCAGATATACTGTCCAGAGTCTCAACCATAGCAATTGCTATGCTTGTGCCTCAGGATGACCGATTGCCCAGATAGTGCCCTTCCCATTGGGGTGGACCGAAGACTCCCAAGGGATGCGATGTATGATTGCATTGTACCAAGAAAAGACTGCCTGGGGAAATGAAGCCTGTAAGTCTCTCTCTTTGCTATTCCCTTCCTTGCATAATAGCAATATCAGAGCTCCCCCTGCATTCTCTACAGCTATAGGTAACCATACAGCCTGCCTCTCACGGCAGGGTGTGAGTGCTACCCGGCATCTGGGAGAATTTGCCTTGTGCACGAAGACCTTGAATGCTACCAAGGACTTGATGGGAAATTACTCAAGACTTGAGATCCCCAGGGCAGATCTCTGGTGGTACTGTGGAGGGAAGATCTTACGGTCCACCCTACCATCTAATTGGGGAGGCACTTGTGCACTTGTTCAATTAGCTATACCCTTCACCCTGGCATTTGAAAGAGAAACATCACAAATACCCAGAAGAAGTAAAAGAGGCTTAGGAATATCATTTGATGATAGAGTATACATAGATTCTATTGGGGTACCTAGAGGAGTTCCGGATGAACATAAAGCTAGGAATCAAATTGCTGCAGGGTTTGAGTCACTGTTCTGGTGGGTAACAATCAATAAAAATGTGGATTGGATTAATTATATCTATTATAATCAGCAGAGATTCATCAATTATACCAGGGATGCAATAAGAGGAATCGCTGAACAACTAGATGCCACCAGCAAAATGGCTTGGGAAAACAGGATAGCATTAGATATGATGCTCGCAGAGAAGGGTGGTGTATGCGTGATGCTGGGCAACCGTTGTTGTACTTTCATCCCTAACAATACAGCCCCGGATGGCACAGTAACAAGAGCATTGCAAGGGCTTACCACCCTTGCCAATGAATTAGCAGAAAATTCGGGAGCAGACACTTCCATCACAGGATGGTTGGAATCTTGGTTTGGTAAATGGAAAGGGATGGTAATGTCCATATTTACATCCTTGATTGTAGTAGCAGGAGTTTTGACAGCTATTGGCTGTTTTGCATTATCCCCTGTGTAAGGGGACTTGTCCAGCGGTTAATTGAAACCGCATTACTGAAACAAATGACCATGGATCCACCACCCTACTCAGATAAAATGATGATATTAGAGGAAATGGAGAGCAAAGAAAGTGAAGAAGAGGAAGATATTTACCAAATTACACCTTAAATAAATAAAATAAAATAAAATAATAATTTTTTTTTTTTTTGCAAAAATCAACAGTTTATAAAAAAAAGGGGGGGGAATTGTGGGAATAGAAATGTTGTTTTTGCAGAGTTACATTGTTTAGAAGGAGGGAATGCAGTACTGAGATATGCTTATAGTGATAAGAAAGCTTAGCAGGCGACCTTGTAAAATGCAGACAACTAGACTCCTTAGGACAATTAGGTGAAAATCACGGTGTCAAGTCAAGTCAGATAAGTGAAGAAACATTACCACTTCAAGCAGTAAAAATGTCAAAAGAAATTTGAAATTTAACAGGCCGGCAACTGAAGGCCATGCATTGTTTGTGAAGTATCAGATAGATTGTGAACCTGGATCACTCACTCACTCAGTGGGGAAACAGGGGAGGGTCTTGTCATCAAAAAGGTATATAAACTGTGCTTTGGAACTTGTAGACGCGCTCTCTCCTGCTTGTGGGACGCCCGCCATTGCAATCGCGAATAAATTACTACTTCACTGAGATCCTCGCCTGAGCCTAAGTTATTGGCTACAGAGTGTTTCTCACAGATTTCAAGTTCATCCTATCGCTATAGGTGGTCACAGCCAATAAATAATTGCAAGCCCTCAAAATGTAAGCACTGAGTTAAAAGATGAGTCCAAAAAAGTCAGCAAACCATACAACAAATTTGTGGTATGCAGGCTTTAGCACATACCACAAATCTTTTCCTACTTCAACTGTCCAGAAAATGTCTCAAGCTGATATCTTTGTTTACTAAAAGCAAATTGTTATAAGTTACCGGTCAATTAATTTCAGAGAGCATTGCTTCAATCATACAAATAAGTTTATTGAGTAAGCAGCCAGCAAGCAAAACAGCGCTGGGCGGCCAGGGAGTCTCTGCTCTGCCACCCGCCCCCCCCCCCCCCCCCCCCCCCCAGAGTCCCCTTTTATAGTCTGGTGAACACGTGGCATATCCAGGTATGTTCTGCAACTGCTCACACTGTTGCTAGGGGGTCGTGTCAGTTCTCTCTGGTGGTCGTGGAGATGAAGGCCATAGTCTTCCTCTGCATTGTGACTCAACTCCTTTCCTTATTTGGTCCCAGCATGTTGCCAAACCACTTTAACAACTTATAGAAAAGAAGGGGGGAAGGGGCATAATGTCTAGCCAGGCACTTCACAGCTTCTTATCTGAGCAAGAAACCTTCACTACCCCCACTCTTCAAACAGAACTCCTTGCTCTTATAATAAAAAAAAAAAAAAAAAGAACAAACATCGATTGTATATTACACAAATGATAGTAAATACTCAAAAGTTAAGAATTAAAATCAACAAAAAGTCACAGAAAATATATTTTCTTTACACTGTAATCTCACAAAAAAAAAAATCCACAAAATCACCAAGCACAGGATTACCCCAGTTTTAGACTGGTTTATCACTGCAAGTAATTTGTTAAGTCAGCTTATTTAAAAAGGAGAAAAAAAAAGTAGCCAACTAGTACCTTAATGTTTGTTTAGGTATGGAATTGTAAGTAGACATCAGCCAATGAATCCCTAGAATTGCTAAACAGACAAAAAAGTGTAAGAATTTTTAAAAAGTTGCTGTGTGTGTAAATTTAAACAGTTAATTGGTGCAGATGTGTCTGTTATTATGGCAAGGAGTGAGATTAAACTTTATTCCCTTTATATCACCGCATATATAGCCCCTACCCAATACCCTATTCTTATGATAGGGTTGAGCTGTTGGAGGCACATGTGCTTCCTGCTTTTCTCCCCTTGGAAGAGCAGACTGTACTCTCTGACTACGCACAAAATTCCTGTCCATTATTGTATAGTCCCCGAGGGATGGGATTTGATGACTGCGGGCGACTGTAATAGTAGCACAAGCCACTTCGCATGCGCCCTACTTCCCCCCAGTTGTTTCCGCGCGTGGGCCTTAGCAGCGGCTAGGAGGAGGCGGAACCAGTCGGTTCGACTTTTTCTCTCCTCCCTAATTTTCTCTTTGTTTCGCCTGCCTTTCTTCTTTTCATCTCTTGTGTATCACAGCTCTCCTTACGTATCTCTACTGCGGAAAGGGGTGGTGGTGGCGCTGCTAGCTCCACACCTCGTCCATCGCTCTCCCAGGAACCGTCTGGAGTTATCTGCAGCGCCTACAACATCCGCTGTGGGGGTTCTCGCTCCGGGGGGGGGGGGG
>NW_023310251.1:66209-86540 GCF_011077185.1 Oxyura jamaicensis | reverse complement strand
CCTGTTCCCCCGCCCCCCGTAGCAGGTATGCGAGCACTGAGGAAGGGAGGGGGATAATGGGCTTGGTTCTTAAGGGCTGTTAGGGCGGTGGCAGCGTGTAGAGGAGTGATATCGGGGATACTTTAAGCTTTCCTGCAACGTTTCCACTGCTTTCTGCGAGATGAGAGGTGGTAGAGAGTCTCAGTTACTATGGTGTGGCCTCCTCCCTCTCAGTTCCTGGCGTGGCGGTTGCTGTAGAGGAAAGCCGCGGGCTGGGCTGGTGGTTCTCCTCACTCAACAGGGCAGACAAAGGAAACGATACGATGAGGCTTCTGTAGCCCTCGCTGGGAACGAGGGGGGTTGTGTGGGGCTTCGCGGCAGTTGACGTATCGATCGTGATTCGGAGGTTAGTGTGAGATCCGGGCCCGGCCGGGAGTGCACTAGTCTCCACAGCTCCAGCTTGGCATCCTGCTTGCATTTTTATTTTTTAACTTAACCTAGCAACCTCGGTGTCTTTTGTGTTCCGGCGTCCTTGGGGGGAGAAGGGGGAAACAATTGAAAAGTATCACGCGTTGAACGCTTGGTAGTGTTTTCCCTTTTGTCTGACTGAGCTGGATTTATTCATCATTGGGAAATGTCCGTTTTTGATCTATTTTCTCTGCATTTATTTCATTTTAGTGTCTCACCTAGAGCACATATGCCAGAAACATCTTTGCTGTTCTTGTGTGTGTGTTTTTTTTTTTTTTTTGGGGGGGGGGCGGGGGTTCTGGCAGAGGGTGTTCAGATAAATACTTATTTAGATTAATTAGCCAATTTAGCCTGATCATTGACTCAATTCCAAGGTGCTTTTATTTATTTAAAGTTAGCTTGGATTTCTATTTCCTTTATTATTTTAAATTAAGCGTTAAGGTAACTTTTTAAGTGCATTCATTGTGTGACGGAGCGAATACGTGTTAGGATTCAATTGTAGATTACTGGAAGTGGCCTTAGTGTACAGAAAAGATCATTTAAATAGTCTTAATATCTGCTGTTATTAAAACTGACTATCAGCTTAGTTCTAATTCGTAACTAAAAAGATCTCTTAGTTACGAGACCTCATTAACCTTAATAATAAGGTATTTGTGTTCCCACTCTAGTTTCACTGGGTAAGTTTGCTAGCAACTATGAAGGCCAGTACTATAAGCTACTGTTTTAGTAAACATAATAAGAGAGAATAAATAGCTCCTTTTTATCTTGGGAATCCAGGGTTAAATAGGAACATCATTAGGGCTTAAGATTTCTTCTTTTTGGGGGTAGAAGAGAAGTTTCGTTTTTTTGTTTGTTTTTTTTCCAAAGGGGTTTGGTTGTAACCACCCAATCAGAAGTTGGTGTGTGTGTGTGTGTGTATTTGTGAGCCCAGGAGACAATTATAATCTTAGGCTTCTGATCACAACCAGTTCTCTCACCTTACTGTGAAATAGAGATGAAAATGGCTGTCTGACATGACTATATCATGATGATGCATTTTCTTGATTGAATTTAAGTATCTGCATTTGCTTTTCCTCTAGAAAGGAAGCTGTAGTCATGTTAATTTAATTATATTATTTTCTCTATTACAGTGGGCATATGCTCAGATGCTTCAGTTCTGTGAGTTGTTAGTGTTGGCAGCCTTCAGAGATATAAATAGAAGCTGATTTCAGAGGCCCCTGTTGACAAGGCTTTGTGTGTAAGCCTCTAGCTTGGTCTGTCACACTGCAGCCTTGTGACAGGTGGAAGCTAATTCACCTCAATTTTGTGATCCTGTGGTGGTTTTACTCAGCTGTGCAGCTGAGCTCTACCACAACTGCTCTCTCACTCCCCTCTGCCCCTCTCCCCCAAAAAGGAAAGGGAGAGAAAACATGATGAAAAGGGCTCAAGGGTTGCAATAAGGACAAGGAGATCACTCAACAGTTATCTTCACAGGCAAAACAGACTCAGCATAGGGAAATGAATAAAATTTATTACTTATTACTAACAAGTTAGAGCAGTGAGAAACATAGAAAAAAAAAGCCTTCCTTTCATCCACCCTCTTGTAATTCCTTTTTCCGAGTGGTGTGGGAGAATTGGGGTTGCAGTCAGTCTGTAATGCATTGTTCAAAGTCACTCTCTTCCCCTGCTCCAACGTGGGATCCTTCCCACAGGACACAGTCCTTCCTGAATTGATCCTGTGTGGGCTTCCCACAGGCAGCAGCTCTTCAAGAACTGCTCCAAATATGGGTCCATGCCATGGGGTCCATCCATCAAGAGCAAACTGCTCCAATGTGGGTTCCCCACATGCAGCAGCTCCTGCCAGGTCACCTGGTCCCATATGGCCTCCTTTCCACAGACTACAGGTCCAGCCTGGAGTATAATCCAGTAGGGGTTCTCCACAGGCTGCAGCCTCCTTCAAGTCAGATTGACCTGCTCCTCCATGGGTTCCTCCACATGCTGCAGTGAAGAAATTTGCTCTGATGGAGTGCCCATAGGCTACAGGGGGACAACCTGCTCCACCATGGTCCTCTCCACAGGGGAACTTCAGCTCTGGTGCCTGGAGCATCTCCTCCCACTCCTTCTTCCCTGACCTTGGTTTCTGCAGGGCTGTTTCTCACTCCTTGCTCTCCCAGCTGCTGTTGAGCAATGTTTGTTTTTTTTTTGTTTGTTTGTTTTTCCCCTTTCTTAAATATGGTCTCACTCAGGCACAACCAAGATCACTTATTGGCTCAGCTCTGGGCAGTGGCGTATCCCTTTGGAGCTGTCTGAAATTGGCCCTTATCTAACATGGGGCAGCTTCTGAATTTTTCTCACAGAGGGCACACCTGCAGCCCCCTGCTACCAAAACCTTGCCATGTAAACCTAATACAGACCCAAGTTTCTGACAAGTTTAGGAAAGCAGACATGTAATGGTATTAGCTAGTTTTCCAGGGAAATAGAGTAGCTCGTGCTGGGCCTTAGCCCTTCTAACTTTTTTTTTTTTTCTGTGAATATGCTGGTAACTTCCTTGTACTCTCCCTGAGTTGCCTGTCCCTTCTTCCAATTGATATGAAGTCTTTTTTTCCCTGGACGCTCAGCAAAAGTTCCCTGTTCAGCCATGCTGGTCTCCTTCCCTGCTGGTTCGTCTTAAGGCACACAGGAACAGCCTGCTCCTGTGCCTTTATGACTTCCTTCTTCAAGAGCATTCAGCCTTCCTGGACCCCTCTAACCTTCAGGACTGACTCCCAAGTGACCCTCCCTACCAGTGTCCTGAACAATTCAAAGTCTGCCCTCCAGAAGTCCAAGGTAGCAGTTTTACTGACCCTCCCTCCTGATTTCACCAAGAATAGAGAACTCTACAATTTCGTGGTTACTCTGCCCAAGACAGCTTCCGGCCACATCATCTCCCACCAGTTCTCTGTTTGTGAGAAGCAGGTCTAGCGGGGCACCCCTCCAGTAGGCTCACTAACCAGCTGAGTCAGTCTATTTTCCACACACTCCAGGAACCTCCTAGACTGCTTCCTCAGGGCTGTATTGTATTTCCAGGATATGTCTGGGAAGTTGGAGTCCCCCATGAGAACAAATGCTGGTGATTGTGTGACTTTTGCCAGCTGCTTGTAGAATGCCTCATCTGTCACTTCATCCTGGTTTGGCAGTCTATAACAGGCCCCCACCAGGATGTCTACCTTGTTGGCCTTCCTGACGATCCTTATCCATAGGGACTCAACCTTATTCCCAGCCCCAAGCTCTAGAACATTGAAACACTCTCCAATAGGGAGAGCCACGCTGCTGCCCTTCCTTTGTTGCCTGTCCCTTCTGAAGAGCTTATAGACATCTATTGCAGCACTCCAGTCATGGGAGTGGTCCCACCATGTTTCAGTGATGGCAACTAAGTGGTAGTTTGCCTGCCTCACGCTGACTTCCAGCTCCTCCTGTTTGTTGCCTATGCTGCATGCATTGGTGTAGATGCACTTCAGTTGTGCCATTGCCCTCACCCCCAACCCTGGCATTGCTCCCCCGTGGTTCATTTCTATTGAGCCTCATTTCATCCCCATCCCCTTTTGTACCTAGTTTAAAGCCCTCTCAACAAGCCCTGCTAGCTCCTGGGCTATGATCTGTTCCCCCCCCTTTGAGGCAGGTGGGACCCATCTGTAGCCATCAGGCTAGGTGCTGAAGTAAACCTCCCCATGGTCAAAACTCCCCCAAATTCCTGCAATGGCACCAGTCTCTCAGTCATGTATTTATCAGCTGGGCCTTCCAGGTCCTCTTGCTATCACTCCCTGCCACTGAGGGGATAGGGGAAAGCCACCACTTGTGCACCCACTAACCACCCCAATCCCCTGAAGTCCCTTCTGATAGTCTTCAGGCTTCTCTCAGTGATTTCATTGCTGCCAGCCTGAATTATCAGTAATGGATGATAATTGGAGGGGCAAACCAGGCCAGGAAGCTTCCTGGTAATGTCTCTGACACGGGCCTCACAGAGGCAGCAGACTTCCCTACAAGTAGAGTCTGTCTGACATATAGGGCCCTCTGTTCCCCTTAGAAGGGAGTCACCTATGACAATTACCCTTCTTTTCTGGTAGAGGCAGTCTTGAGGCATGGAGTCGCCTTCTTTGCTCTAGACAACCTCCAGGGTGGACCTTCCCCCAAGTTTTCCCTTACCTGTCCCTCAAGCTCCAGAGCCTCACCTTTGTTGTGTAAGGGCACCTGGGGAGGTGAGGTGGGTAGGGAGGGGGTTTGCCCTTTCCAGGGTTACCCAGGGAGCTGGTGGACTCACTATCCCTGGGGGTGTTTGAGGAAAGTTTGGACGTGGTGCTTAGGGGCATGGTTTAGTGGGTGATATTGCTGGTAGGGGTATGGTTGGACCAGATGATCTTGGAGGTCTTTTCCAAACTTTATGATTCTATGAAGGATCTTGTGGTGGTTTTACCCTGCTATGCAGCTGAACTCCGCCCCAACCATTCTCTCGCTCCCCCTCCTCAAAGAAAAAAGGGGAGAAAATACGATGAAAATAGCTTGAGGTTTGAGATGAGGACAGGGAGCTCACTCACCAATTATCATCACAGGCAAAACAGACTCAGCATAGGGAGATTAATATAATTTATTGCCTATCACTAGCAGACTAGAACAGTGAGAAATTAAAAGGAAATTAAAAACACTTTCCCCCAATCCACCCTCTTCTACATCTACCTCTGGAGTGGCACAGGGGAATGGGGTATGTGGGATGCGTTCAGTCCGTAATGATTTGTCTCCACCACTCCTTCATGGTCACTCTCTTCTCTTGCTCCAATGTGGGGTCCCTCCTATGGGATGCTGTCCTTCCTGAACTGATCCTACATGGGCTTCCCACAGACAGCAGCTCTTCAAGAACTACTCCAATATGTCTCTGTACCGCAGGGTCTGTCCTTCAGGAGCAAACTGCTCTAATGTGGGTCCCCCATGGGTGTCAGTGTTGAGAGTTCTATCAGAATAAATGTAACCTCATTTTGTAGTCCTGAAACAACGGTATAAATCATTGAAGTCTTACGACCACCAGCAGGGAAGCAGATTTTAATTACTTTTTCCTCCTGCTTCTATTTTACTTTAATCCCAGAAATCTAGTTTAACTAGACAAATGCTGCCATCCATTACAGTTGTTATACTATTAAGATATGTTTACAACTTGTAGTGTGGCTTTTTTTTCAAGTTATTAAAAAGTATTTCTTTAAACACTAGAATTAATTACCTTTTGGTATGTTTGAGTTTTTATGAGCATCAGCAGTCAAATATTCCTTATTGTGTCTGCTTCTAAATTGGAAGACAGTAATCTAGAGCTTTCACTAAAATATCTCCAAGTGCCATAGGCAGTGCTTCCACTAAATCTAATTTCTTGGAGCACAAGTACGATATTGTTCTGTGCTCTCAACTTGTAGTAGACTGCTTGATTACCGTGTTCTAGTTTCATTGCCCTTGGGATCCAAGGATTTAGTTGCTATTATCAGATTTTCTATAAACCTTGCTTTGCAGAGGTCAACTACTAGTGAGGTTGAAGTATTTTTATTCCTAAAGTTTGTAGTTGGTGGCAAAGATGAGGGTTAGCATTGCCTACCTTTGGGAGGTGCAGAAGTCTGTCTATAACATTAAGACAAAAGATTTAAGTGCCTTTTTGGTAGTACATAGGCTGTGTAAATTAATGCATTCTAATGGTCTAAAACTGTCTTATTTTTCTTGGAGGAGTAAGATCTGGTCTAAACTTATTTCAGAAGTTATTTTTAATGTTTAGTCTGTTGTACCCATGTTGTTGCCAGATAACATTCACTATTGGGCTTCATGTGCAATTTAAGCAGTTAAAGACCTTGTTTTGGAAACTTCTAAAGACAGGAATGCAGTTTTAAAATAACTGTTGCCTGTACTTCAGTGACACGCACTTGATCTTGCTATACAACCCATCTAGCTGCGTGTTTTGTTTTTTTCTTCCTACCTTGTAAGTGCTCAGAGGTTGATAATAAAGATTTTTGTTGTCTGATGAATTCAATTTGGTCATAACCTGCACATGCAGCTCAGTGTCAAGTATATTGCTTCTTAGTATTACTATGACAACGGTTTTTCCTTCTCTTAGAGATTCATAATGATGTTACTTACCAATACAATTGCAATATTGGATGATATATTAGCATCTATATATCACTCTTTTAAAAATGATGATATCACTTTTGGGGGGCAAGGTAAGCAGATGTACTTTAATTTTATAACTCTGTAATCCATGTTGGTGAAATGCGGTTTCCTAATGCTTTTCTTGGTTTTATTTACAGCATCAAGATGGCTCAGGAGACAAACCAGACCCCAGGGCCCATGCTGTGTAGTACAGGATGCGGATTTTATGGAAATCCTAGGACAAGTGGCATGTGTTCTGTTTGCTACAAAGAATATCTTCAACGTCAGCAGAATAGCAGTATAATCGGCCCGATGGGTAAAGGTTTAAGTCTTTGTTTTTAAAATAGTAGGTAATGAGAGGAATTACAGAATGTATTTCAGGAGTTCTGATAGCTGTGTACTAAAGCTATGTATTTCAAAGGGAATCATGCTTTAAATCACAATTAAAAAAATGCATTTTTTGCATAATATATTCTGCCTCATTTGGTGTTGAGCCTTTAATTTACAACTTACCTTCCACTAAAAGTGTGTTCTTACACAATCCCTGTGTTTTGGTCATTAGCAATATAGCCTGTCTTTAAGAAAATGCTGTAGAATGAATGGAAACAGTTTATAAATCTATGCAAAGCTACTTGACTAACTTGTATTCTAGAGTTTGTTTATAATCAACTTCTCAAATCCCTTTTATATAGGTACAGCTAGTGGTTCAAACACTCCTACCTCAGACTCTATATCTGTACAACGAGCAGATGCAAGCTTAAACAATTGTGAAGGAGCTGCCAGTAGCACATCTGAAAAATCAAGGTAAGATGAAGGTATTATTTTCAGGTTTGAATGAAATGTGAGCAAATAGCAAGTTAAAGTAACCCTGCAGTAATACTATGCTATTACAATGAGTTTCTGCAGAGGAAAAAGGGATGGGGCACCAGACAGTGCCATGTGGATATAAATGAGAACTAATTAGTGGTTGGTGTTGGACTGTTGCATTTACAAGAACATTTTTGGTTTATCTGGAGAAATATTTTCTTATTTTCTATTTTCTTATAGGGAAACTAAAATAGATTGGAAGATGTGTTTTAGTGATGGTAGGAGTAGAGGTCAGGAACAGGTAGTCTATTGATGGATTTTGACAGTTTGAGCTTTTATTATGAATTCAAAACTAACATAAATTACCCATTTCACTGTACGTAAACAGAAATGTGCCTGTTGCCGCTTTGCCTGTAATGCAGCAAATGACAGAAATGAGCATTTCAAGAGAGGAAAAAGTAACACCGCAAACAGAGACTGAGCCAGGTATGTCTGCACAGTAACACTGGGTACAACTGACTTAACAGAAGCTGACATTTTATTTACTTTAAAACACTAACAAAGACTGCTAAAGGTTCTCAGACTAATTAAGTTGTCATTAGATATAACTAAAGCATTGTTCTGTGGGTGTAGAATATTTGCCACACATTGATCAGTGAGTGTTCAATTTAAGCTTTATTCCTGTACATGAAAGTTGTAGCTGTACTATTTAAACTTGGAAGTATTTCTTGGTGGGAGGTGGAGAGGGACTAATACCTTACCTACAACTAGCGAGAGATTTGTTTCATTATATAGCAGTATACTCAAATAGATATCTTAAAGTATTTGTTTGACCCTGCTATGCAGCTGAACTCCACCACAACTGTGCTCTCACCCCCCACCCCCCCACCCCACCCCCACCCTGAAAAAGGGGGGAAAATACGACAGAAAGGGCTCACAGGTTGAGATAAGGACAGGGAGGTCACTAGGTCACTCATCATTTATCATCACTGGCAAAACAGACTCAGCATAGTCTGAAACAGTTTGAAAATATCAAAAGCTGTTAATTATAACCAAAGATTTTTGTTTGTTTTTGGAAATCTGAGTTTAAAAATCCAGAAGGTACTACTCAGCACTATATAGATGCATATCGGTCAATAAAGGCTGCTGTTACAGCTGATAGTTACAGGTCAGGATTTTGTACGTAGGATTTCACTATTTGAAGTAAGTCATGCTAAGTAAGATTCTGTGACATGAACTAAATTACAACTGCTTTTACTGTATTCTTTTTTTGGTTATGTACAGTCTAAGAGGAGGCTTTTACATGTTTCAGCTTCTTGTAACTGATGTCATCTGAAGGCTTATTGTATGTAACTTATAAATAACTTATACTTCATTACAGTATTTATAAATCAATATTGTCTTGTTATGAATTGCTACCTGGAAAAAGTGATAGGAAAAATAAATACATAAAATGGTAGCAGTGGTCAAGTGAGTCAAACTTTGTCTTATTAAAAATGGGGATTTGTTACTCTGTCAGCTGTAAAGGGCAATTTTCTATTTCTGTTGATTATTCTGTCATTATTTTTAACCCTTAGGTTTCCAAATAATTATCAATACAAAGAATAAGATATATGTACACTACTACTAGAACAAAAACCCCTTGGGAGCACTTTGATTCTCTATAGGCCAATCCTTTCTCTCAATCACAAGTCACATTCATTAGTTACCTGTGAAAATAAAAGGTTAGCTTACATTTGTAAGCTTTTATCCTGCTCAGAGTCCATTATGAGGTTTTTCTTTTTGATTTTAACTTTCAACGAGTCTTCTGTAGGAACAACTTCCCAGCTGCTAGGGTCGACGGGTGCTTTCACTTGAGTATAGTGAGTCCAACCTTCTTCCGCAGTTCTTACGGCTGTTTCAGTGGTTAGTAGTACTTGGAATGGTCCTTCCCATTCAGGCCGGAGTTGATCCTTTCCAGGTCCAAATCAGGACCCAATTTCCTGGGTGATATTGGTGAATGGGGAATTCCAAAGGTGGGGTTTGAGCCAACAGCCCACGGGTCCTGAGAGATGACAAATAAGAGGACAACCCCAGAATACAGTTCTTAAGAAAAACTCTTATTTCAAATTGTAGTATCTCATCCCTTCTGCCCAGATAGGATAATCCGAACAGCATCTCATATGGTGAAATTCCTATATCCTTTCTTGGTGCTGTTTGAACCTGGAGGAGTACTAAAGGTAAGCATTTTACCCAAGGAAGTTGGGTTTTTAACACTAATTTAGTTAATTGCTTCTTTAATGTCTGGTTCATTCGCTCCACCTTCCCAGAAGAGGAGGGGTGCCAGGGGGTGTGAAAATCCCACTCAGTCACTAATCCTTGCAATGCTTGTGAAGTGAAATGACTTCCTTGATCTGAATCAATGTTTTCAACTATCCCACTAGTCTAGGGACTATTTGCTCCAGTGATACTTTAGCCACCGTGTTCGCAGTGGCAGATACTGAGGGGAAAACTTACACCCATCCCGTCACGTGGTCAATTAGGACAAACAAGTACTTAAGTCTCCCTGCTTTAGATAACTCAGTGATGGCTACCTGTATACTTTGGAAAGTTCGAATCCCTGGCTCCCGTCCCCCTCCAGGTGGATTATGGATGACCTTTTTATTTACCTTTTGACATATGGTACATCCTCTGCATATTTGCTTCACTAAAGCGTATATTCCTACAGACATACTTTCTTAGCACAACATCACACATTGCTTGCACCTCCCAATGACTCTCTTGATGTAAAACAGTTAATATTTGCATTGGTGCTTTATTCAGCATTTCTCTCCCATCAGGGAGTATCCATTTTCCTTCAGACTTCGTGGCTCCTGATTCCTTAAAAACCTTTTTAGTTCTTTCTTAGTTTTCAACAATTCCCTGAATACTCTCTGGATTTATTCTTCGTTTTCCCTCAGACATTAGATGCCTTATATACTTCTTTTTCTACATATTGTAATTTATTTTTCAATACACACAAGCCCTGTTTTCCCAGAAAGTCAAATAGCTTGTTAGTAGCTTCCTTCACAACTGTTTTCTTCTGTCCTGACAATAAAAGATCATCCACATATTGTAACAGTACCACCTCCTTGGGAGGTTGAAATTGCTCCAAAATCTGTTCTAGAACTTGCCCAAATAAATCGATGGCCCTGTAAACACCTGAGGTAAAACTGTCCATCTGTACTGTTGCTTCCACCCCCATTTCAGGGTCTTTCCAGTCAGAAGTGAATATATCTTTGCTCTCAGGGCCTGAGAGCACTCCATTAATAACACTGCTATTCCAGTCTAACAATTTACAGAATCACAGAATAGTCTAGGTTGGAAGAGACCTCCAAGATCACCGAGTCCAACCTCTGACCTAATGCTAACAAGTCCTCCACTAAACCATATCCCTAAGCTCTACATCTAAACGTCTTTTCAAGACCTCCAGGGATGGGGACTCAACCACTTCCCTGGGCAGCCTATTCCAGTGACTAACAACCCGTTCAGTAAAGAAGTTCTTAATATCCAACCTAAACCTCCCCTGGCGCAACTTGAGCCCATTCCCCCTCGTCCTGTCACCAGGCACATGGGAGAAGAGACCAACCCCCACCTCGCTACAGCCTCCCTTCAGGTACCTGTAGAGTGCAATAAGGTCGCCCCTGAGCCTCCTCTTCTCCAGGCTGAATAGTCCCAGCTCCCTCAGCCGCTCCTCGTAAGCCTTGTTCTCCAGACCCTTCACCAGCTTCGTAGCCCTTCTCTGGACTCGCTCGAGCACCTCCATGTCCTTCTTGTAGCGAGGGGCCCAAAACTGAACACAGTACTTGAGGTGCGGCCTCACCAGAGCTGAGTACAGGGGGACAATCACTTCCCTGGCCCTGCCGGCCACGCTGTTTCTTATGCAGGCCAGGATGCTGCTGGCCTTCTTGGCCGCCTGAGCACCCTGCTGGCTCATATTCAGCCGACTGTCAACCACTACTCCCAGGTCCTTCTCTGCCAGGCAGCTTTCTAACCACACATCTCCCAGCCTGTAGCGCTGTTTGGGGTTGTTGTGCCCCAGGTGCAGGACCTGGCACTTGGCTTTGTTGAACTTCATGCAGTTGACCTCGGGCCATCGGTCCAGCCGATCCAGATCCTCCTGCAGAGCCTTCCTACCCTCGAGCAGATCGACACACGCACCTAACTTGGTGTTGTCTGCAAACTTGCTGAGGGTGCACTCGATCCCCTCGTCCAGATCATCGATGAAGATGTTAAAGAGGACTGGCCCCAGTACCGAGCCCTGGGGGACTCCACTAGTGACTGGCCTCCAACTGGATTTGACTCCTTTCACCACAACTCTCTGGGCCTGGCCATCCAGCTAGCTCTTAACCCAATGAAGCGTATGCCAGTCCAAGCCATGAGCAGCCAGTTTCTTGAGGAGAATGCTGTGGGGAACGGTGTCAAATGCCTTACTGAAGCCAAGGTAGACCACGTCCACAGCCTTTCCCTCATCCACTATGAGCGTCACTTTGTCATAGAAGGAGATCAGGTTTGTCAAGCAGGACCTGCCCTTCATAAACCCATGCTGACTAGGCCTGATCGCCTGCTTGCCCTGCAAGTGCTGCATGATGACTCAAGATAATCTGCTCCATGAGCTTCCCTGGCACTGATGTTAAACTAACAGGCCTATAGTTCCCTGGGTCTACCCTCCGGCCCTTCTTCTAGATGGGCGTCACGTTTGCTAGCCGCCAGTCAAGTGGGACCTCCCCCGATAGCCAGGACTGCCGATAAATGATGGCAAGCAGCTTGGCCAACTCTTCCGCCAGTTCTCTCAGTACCCTCGGGTGCATCCCTTCTGGCCCCATCGACTTGCATACATCCAAATGCTGTAGCAGGTCGCCAACCATTTCCTCATGGATTGTGGGGGTGACATTCTGCTCCCCATCCCCTTCCACTAGCTCAGGGTACTGGGCGTCCAGAGAACAACTGGTTTTGCTGCTATAGACTGAGGCGAAGAAGGCATTAAGCACCTCAGCTTTTTCCTCATCTCTGGTTACTAAGTTTCCCCCCGCATCCAGTAGAGGGTGGAGATTCTCCTTAGTCCTCCTTTTTGTGTTGATGTATTTATGAAAACATTTTTTGTTGTCTTTAACAGCAGTAGCCAGATTGAGCTCCAGATGAGCTTTGGCCTTTCTGATTTTGTCCCTGCACCGCCTCACAACATCCTTGTAGTCCCCCTGAGTGGCCCACCCTCTTTTCCAAAGATTATAAACCCTCTTTTTTCTCCTAAGCTTGAGCCACAACTCTCTGTTCAGCCAGGCCGGTCTTCTTCCGCGCCGGCTCGTCTTTGGGCACATGGGGACAGACTGCTCCTCAGCCATTAAGATTTCTTTCTTGAAGAGCGCCCAGCCTTCCTGGGCTCCTCTGTCCTTCAGAACCGCCTCCCAAGGGACTCTGCCAACCAGTGTCTTGAACAGCTCAAAGTCAGCCCTCCAGAAGTCCAAGACAGCAGTCTTACTGGTCCTGTTCCTGACTTCGCCAAGTATCGAGAACTCTACCATTTTGTGGTCACTCTGCCCAAGACAGCCCCCGACCAGCATGTCTCCCACCAGTCCTTCTCTGTTAGTGAACAGAAGGTCTAGCGGGGCACCTCCCCTGGTAGGCTCACCAACCAGCTGCGTCAGGAAGTTATCTTCCACGCTCTCCAGAAACCTCCTGGACTGCTTTCTCTGGGCTGTGTTGTGTTCCCAGGATATGTCTGGGAAGTTAAAGTCCCCCACGAGAACAAGCGCTGACGATTTTGCAACTTCTGCCAGCTGCCTGTAGAACTCCTCATCCGTCCCCTCATCCTGGTTTGGCGGTCTATAACAGACCCCCACCAGGATGCTTCCCTTGTTAGCCTTTCCACTGATCCTAACCCATAGCAACTCCACCTTGTCATTCCCAGCCTCAAGTTTGATGACCTCAAAACACTCTCTAATATAGAGAGCCACTCCACCACCCCTTCTGTGCTGCCTGTCCCTTCTGAAGAGCCTATAGCCAGACATTGCAGCACTCCAGTCATGAGAGTGGTCCCACCACGTTTCTGTGATGGCAACCAAGTCATAGCCTGTGTGCTGCACAATGCCTTCCAGCTCCTCCTGCTTATTGCCCATGCTGCGTGCATTACTGTAGATGCACTTCAGTTGAGTTTTTGCCTTCTCCCCCAGCCTTGCCATTGTTCCCCCTGGCACACCTCCAACAAGCTTTGTTTCATCTCCATCCCCCTTCATACCTAGTTTAAAGCCCTCTCAATGAGCCCTGCCAGCTCCTGGGCCAGGATCAGTTTTCCCCTTGGGGACAGTTGGGACCCATCTGCGGCCATCAGGCCGGGTGCCGAGTAAAGCGCCCCATGGTCAAAGAACCCAAAATTCCTGTGTTGGCACCAGCCTCTGAGCCACGTGTTTATCAGGTGGGCTTTTCGTGTCCTCTCTGAACCACTCCCTGCCACTGTAGGGATGGACGAAAACACCACCTGTATTCCCGCTCCGTCCACTTACTGTCCCAGCCCCCTGAAGTCCCGTTTTATAGCCATCAGGCTTCTCTCATCAATGCTATCACTGCCAGCCTGGACTATCAGTAGTGGGTAGAGACTATCAGTAGTGGGTTACTATTTAAATGCCCAATTTCATCATAAAATCCCTTCCCAACAAGTTAGTCCCTGCCTCGGGTGCATACAATAATTGCCCAGTGATCATTTTATCCCCTAGTCTCAGCTTGGTATCCCCCAAAAGTGGCACTGTTATCCCAGCCCCTTCTACCCCCATCACTCTTTAGAGTTTCATTAGTTAAATTAATCCCTGATACTTTACAGGCCAGTAATGACCTAGCTGCCCCAGTGTAAAGGGTTTGATGGCAAGGTTCTGGGGTGGCTGCAGTGGCAGCCCCTGTGAGAAGAATCCAGAAGCCTCCCCGTGGCAGATAAGGGACAATTTCGGCCGGCCGCAAGGGGGCCCACCGCTGCCCAGAGCCAGGCCATGAGCAGCACAGTCCGTGCCCCTGTGAGAGCACATTCAAGAAAACGAAAACAAAAACCTGCTGCTCAACAGCAAATGTGAGAGTGAAGAGCGAGAAACCTCCCCGCAGACACCAAAGTGAAGGAGGGGGAGGAGGCGCTCCAGGCGCCACAGCCAAAGCCCCCCTGCGGCCTGTGGAGAGCCTCCCCCCCCCCCCCCCCCACATTCCCCGATACTTGGGAAACTGACCAAACACCACAGCAAAAATACCAAAACTTCTAGACTGTTGACTGTTACTTAGATAATGCCTATGTCCTCTTTCCCTGCTCATTCAACTTCAAACAGCTCTGTCAAACACTACATACCACACCTTTAACACCTTCAATAACCCTTTTTAACACTTCTTTCTATCTTTCTCCAGCCTGTACTTTCACCAAAGTCTTAGTCATTGGCCAGCTTAATTCCATACCTTTCTCCCTCCAGGATGCTGAAACAACATATCAGTATACCATTTTCATCCCATTTTCGTACTCTCTTCCTTCTTCCACTCTGGATATACCTATTTGAGTGGCCAGCCTGGCCATGCTTAAAACATCCCCTCAAAGCCTGTCCCTGCTAGGATTCAGGCCACAACACAGGTAGCTTTCCTTGCCTGCCATTCCTTCATCTCTCCTCCTCTCCGTTCCATCCTGGCTCTGACTCCCTGTGAAGATTTTCTTCCTTTCTCCAACCCTCTGCTTCACTACCTGGTACACTGTGAATACCATTAGTTTCACTCTTTGCTTTTCCTTCTCATCTCCCCTCTGGACATACACCTTCAGGGTCTCCTTCAGGAGGGCCCCCAGTGACTGTTCACTACAAGCTCCCACCCTCCAGAGCCCCCCCCCCCCCACCATGTATCTGACCAGGCTCCAACCAAAAAATGAATTTGCAAGAGCCCCCGGGTATTCACAGTATATATACTTTCTGTAAAGTATATACCGTTTATAACTGTAAAGTATATACAGTTCATATACTTTATTTCTCGATGACCGGGACCCTCCCCTGTTTCCCCATTGACTGGGTAATCCAGGTTCACAAGCTATCCAATGCTTCACAGACAATACATGGCCTTCAGTTGCCAGCCTGTTAAATTTCAAATTCCTTTTGACTTTTTTTTACTGTTTGAGGTGGTAATGTTTCTTCACTTATCTGACTTGACTTGACACCGTGATTTTCACCTCATTGCTCTAAGGCGTCTGGTTGTCTGCATTTTACAAGGTCCTCTGCTAAGCTTTCTTATCACTGCAAGCATATTTAAATACCTCATTCCTTCCCTCTAAACAATGTAACTTTGTGCAAAAAACAACATTTTTATTCCCACACCATGAACCAAACTTGACTGTTTTTCTCATTTTGTAATTCCAGTCATCTTTCCAAATTTAAATTTCAATTTTCCATGTTGCCAATTGACCAAGGCCTTCTTTGAGGGATACAATCACCAGAATCAAAATTAATAATTGACCTCTCCCTGTCATTATTTTTAAATCTTAGGTTTCAAAATAATTATCAATATAAAGAATAAGATGCACACTGTTACTAGAATAAAAAACCCTTGGGGGCACTCCAGTTCTGTATAGGCCAGTCCTTTCTCTCAATCACAAGTAGTCACATTCATTAGTTACCTGTCAAAATAAAAGGTTGGTTTACAATTATAAGCTTTTATCCCACTCAGAGAGTCTACCATGAAATTTTTCTTTTTAATTTTAGCTTTCAACAAATCTTCTGTAGAAGACTTCTTTCCATGACAACTTCCCCAGCACTAGGGTCGACGGATGCTTTTGCTCGAGTATAGTGAATCCAGACTTTTTCTGCATTCCTTATGGCTGTTTCAGTAGCTAGTAGTACTTGGAATAAAAGTCCTCTCTCCTTCCAAATTGCTCCGTGTGCATGCACCACACCAAAGGCATATTTCAAATCTGTCCAAATGTTTGCCAGCTCAAAAGCTCTAATCAAGGCGATGATTTCCACCTTTTGGGATGATGTTTGTTACCACATATCCTGTGAGGCAAATCCCGTGGCGGACAAAGCTGCTGACATCTATGTACCAATCCTCTACATCTTCTAGGGGTGTATCCTTTAAGTCTGGTCAGCTGGAGTATACCGTGTCCGTGGTCTTGATGCAGTCATGAATGGGTAATCTGGAAACTCTGTTACTAAGGAAAGAGGCTGGGTTCACAGTATTAGTGCAAAAAAAAAAAAAAAAAAAAAAAAGTAAACTAATAGTCCATGATACACAATCCTTTTCTTCTTCTTCAGTAGCTATCATTTGCGTATTGCAGCAGTGTCCCCTTTTCCTGAAGGGGTCTGTCAAACTTCAAGATCACAGGCTAGTTGTTTCCCGAATATGGTGGGGCTATTCTTGAACCCCTGTGGTAACACTGTCCAAGTAATCTGAGTTTTCCGTCCTCTATTAGGATTTTCCCATTCAAAGACAAAGAGTTTCTGGCTTTCAGTTGCCACGGGCAGGAAGAAAAAAGCATCCTTTAAATCTAGTACCATGAACCAAACTTGACTGTTCTTCTCATTTTGTAATTCCAATCATCTTTCCCAATATAAATTTCAAGCATTGCAAAAAATGCCTTTTCCTGTTGGGCAGTTGCTCCTATTACATTTACAGAGTAATTAACACAGAGAAAGAAGCTCCCTTAATCAACAAAAAATTCAAGGCCCTCTCTTCGTTCCCTAGCTTTATTTCAACCAGTGGACCTGCTAGGGTGGATGCCCCAGGTCCTTGTCATTCCTGCCTGCAGCCTAAGATGATTTCTTTCTGATATCAGGGGCCAATTGCCCTAGAAAGAGGCTAGCCAATTGCCTGTTTGTTTTCTGAAGCCAGGTCCAATTTTTTTTGGTTTAGTTTTTTTTTTCAATGCATTTCAAAGTTGGTCCAAAAATTCCATAGGGGTTTCTTTTGGACCTTGTTGGAACAAATTCTCAATTCCCAATTTAACCAGATTTTGGTATTTACATAACCGTTCATAATTTCCGGGGTGATTAGGGTCTCAGTGGGGATCGGTCAGGGGAATGCAGTCGCTGAAAGTTCCCTGAGCGATCCCATTGGCAATCTGAGCTCACACGTGAACTCAGGTTGTTTTAAGAGTTAGCTGCTTTTCTGTTTCCATCACAACTCTCTCGGACCCATCATGGTCCCTCTGCCCCAGAAGACTCACACCCGTGATTTAGAGATGTCAGCCTCGGGTTGAGGCAGAACTATTAACATCCCTACATCCTCTTTCCCTGCTCATTCAACTTCAAGCAGCTTTATCAAATACTACATGCCACACCTTTAACACCGTCAACAACCCTTTTAACACTTCCTTTATCTTTCTCCAGCCTGTACTTTTCTAAGGCCAGCACCAAAGGCTCAGTCAGGGGCCAACTTAATTCCATACCTTTTCCCTCCAAGATGCTGAAACAACATATCAGTATACAACATTTCATCCCATTTCCCTTCTCTCCTCAAAAACATTGATTGCAAGATATTGTTATAGTCGATTGATCCATGAAGTGGCCATTTAGCTTATATAGTGGCCACCGTTGATTGCAATACTTAGCGAAAGTCCTCTTGCTTTCTGTGCCCCCAGTTCTAACAATATCCTTCCAGGGTGCCAATATGCAGCCAAGGAGGTTTTCTTTAAAACGTCTTCGTTTTGGATATTACTCATTTCCTTGATTTCCCATTCCCATTTATTTATTTATTTATTACTATTCCTTATTAGATACTGTCCCTTGTTTCAATTTCCACACAAACCGTTTTATTACAATTTTTTTTTTTTTTTTTTTTTTTTTTTTTTTTTTACTATCTTTTCCTATTCTTCTTTCCAAATGTTCCAGTTTTCTGGGATTAAACTCTTCTTTCCACATACAAACTTTACTGTTTCAGATTATTAGTGAACCCCGTTCCAATCATAAATCCACAGGATTTCAGGAAAACACCTGAAGCACTCAGCCCTCTAGACAAACAATACCGCCTTTTTCACAAAATTTACATTTCAAAAGGACCGAATTTCAAGCCGAATGCCAATTTTTCTCATGCACTTTGTTAGTAAGCCCACACAAAACAAGGAATCACTCCTGCGTATCCATCAATGTGGGGGTTTAAAAGGTATTGAGGCCTAAATAAATTTGCTCTCCCCCTTCTTACCGAATTCCCAGGGCTCAAGCCCGAACCACCAAAGAAGTGACTCTCTCCTTTTTGCCACTTTGATAATCAGTCAACCCCCCTTCCCCCGATACTTGGGAAACTGACCAAATACCACAGCGAATATACGAAAACTTCTAAACTGTTACTTAGATAATGCTCCCACCTTCCTCCTTGTTATGCTCAAGACATTTAAGAACAAAATAGGGTTACAAGATGCACCGCCATGAACACTAGGATAAAACAGCACTTCTTTTCAGTCTGTCACACACTTCGTTCGTCTCCAGCCACTCCCCTCGCGGAGAATACGCAACCGTGGATTGGAACTCCGCACTTGCTTCGCAGCGATGCTGCATCTCACTCACACAGCACAATCCCGCAATCAGGCAGAGAGGCCCCTTGCACTTCTTGTTCATACCACAAGAATATATCACTTAGAACAATAACCAGACTTGTTTGTATCGTCTCTGGCCCTGTTCCTCGTGGAGTAATTCACTTCACGACAATACTTTGTCTCAAACACATACACAAATGCTTTCAACATGAGATACCCAGACATCCACAAATAAGACATACAATTATTAACACTCCAGTTAGTATCCCTCCAGCAGCTGCAAATATTACCCAGATAACCGTGTCACAATTTTGAGAGGCCCGCTTACCCTTCTGCTTCTTATACAGTCATTAGCAAGTCCGTCCTGGTTCCCAAAACTGGGATGCAGCAGTAACCTCGTATTTGCTTGATCTGTTCCCAAGATCGCTAGCGGCCACTCTATCGATCTGCAAATCCTCTTTGATTCTATCGGTCAGCAAATACCCCTTGACCTCTCTATCAGTCACCAAATCTCCCTTGACCGCTCTATCGGTCAGCCTGTAGGGTACCCTCCTTCCATATGGGGACTATGCTGCATGCCAGATGTCTCTGCGCAATTTACCAGCTGCCCTGGCCACGCGTACGACTTACAGGCCCTTCCTGTACTGTAAAACATACCGCTTGTCCACGGCTTCAGATCTTTGTCTGCTTCCGCGGTGAGCGGCTGAGAGTGGAGGCTCTTCCGAGGAAAATGATCAGGGTGCACCTAGGGGTGTCCGCTCCGCAGTCGATCCTGCAGCCGAGCAGAGTGTCTCCTGGCTGGCTCGCCAAACTGACTTGCGGAAAACGGACTCCCCAGTCAGTAAAATTATAAAGTAGGTATGTTTATTCTGCACTGGACAGCACAGGGGGTAGTCCCGCCAAAGTCGTGCACACCTGACACGGCAACTTGCCATGGTTATATGCAGCAAAGTGTTACATATATATATGTATAGTGAATCCAACCTTTTTCTGCAGTCCTTATGGCTGTTTCAGTAGTTAGTAGTACTTGGAATGGTCCTTCCCATTCAGGCCGGAGTTTTAATTCTCCCCAGGTACGTATGTCGCGTTAAGGGATGTAGCCAATTAACCATTATGGGTCTGGTTGGATTCAGGGTACTGAACTATCACGGTCACGGATTACTAACAGCATAACATGCCCTCACTCTAGTTGCATTCAATGAGAACTATTACAGCTAGGAACAATGCAATTTATTACAGCAGCAGGTACACAGGTTCTTTGGATTACTGGCGATAATTTACTGTCTGCAAAAGTAAGCTAGCATGCATGAAATACACAGGTGTACAGCCTGGAAATTAATGCATTAAAAGGCACAAAGACTCTATAGAGATTTCTACGTTTCCATGGAGACACCTGGTATAACCAAGTGTTCAAATCTTACCCCACGGCATCCCAATGGGGGGGGGGGGGGGGGGGG
>NW_023310251.1:36549-66109 GCF_011077185.1 Oxyura jamaicensis | reverse complement strand
GAGTCTCAGCCCGTTGACTGATCCCAGAAGTCAGAAGGTCCTCATGATGGTATCTTCCCTCTCTCTTAAGCCAATTTATATTATTTTATATCTTTTAGGTGGAGCTTGAGTGACTCTAGTCAAGCATATCTTAGTTATGATTGGTGAAAAGTTTTCTTGCCTTCGTTTAAAGGTATAGGCTCCGAGAAATTCAGAGCGTGTGCTCAGTGAGGGGTGGTCGCACCCTAGAGGCAGGTAGCTTTTGGGATGGAGGTGTGTTTTGGTATTATAATTATATTATAATGAGCAAAAGTACACTAGAGTACAGCATTTTGTCAAAAACATGACAGGTCTTTGGCTCAGGGTAGCAAATGTGCAGCTTATCGATCTCGGTGTTTGCCAGAACAATCAAGTCCCCCTCTTGTCACAGAGCCTAGCCGCGGTGTCTACACTTCACTTTACACTCCCTATTGTTCCTTAGAGTCAGCACACCAGGTTCCCCTAGTGTGATAGTGATTTGCGGAAAATGGACTCCACGATCAGTAAGATCGTGAAGTAGGTATGTTTTTTCAGCGCTGGGCAGCACGGGGGGTAGTCCCACCAAAGTCGTGCGCACCTGACTTGGCAACTTGCCATGGTTATATGCAGCAAAGAGTTACATATGCATGAAGTTTCACAATATGCCTATACATATTCATAACCTGTCCCCGCTTTGTGGGAAAGGAATTCGCAGGTGGCTTTGCGCTGTTTCACATGTCCCTGAATTAGAGATAATGAGGAAACAAGCGGTAGAAACAAAAACTTGAGCAAGGTTGAGATAAAGTAAATTGGCTACACTGTTAAAGATGAGCTTTGGGCAGTGGCCAATTGCTGGCTGGCTCGAGGCGCATGTCTGAGGGTCTCTAACCAATTGTATGACAGAATTGGGCACGTGGACAGTGCGTGGGGCTACGGGGAAAGTATATGTAGTAGTGAAAAAGGGCAATAAACGTCTCCTGTTCACGAGCCATCTGGAGTCCATGTCTTGCATCCCTTCAAATGGTGACCCCGACGTGATAGGGGAGAAGCAGTGCTGCACGAGCGTCTGAAGGGAACCCAGCCAAACGAGTCAAGCTTGCAGCTGGACTGCAGCTTCAACCCTGGGACATCACCTGAAGGACAGGTGAGCGGCTGGGCATTAATCATGGGAGCTAGCCTTTCGGCAGAGGAAGAGGCTATAGTGAAACTACTAACGCAACTCCTAATGGAAAGGGGAGTAAAATCTGATCCGTTTAAGATAAAGCTATTATTGAATTTTTTGCAAAAACAAGGGTTCCCTTCAATGGCTTCCACAGTATTTGATGTAAAAACTTGGGACCAAGCGGGGGAAAAAATATGGGAAGCAGCATCCAGTGGGGATACTAATGCTCCTGAGGTGATGACTACGTGGTGGCTGGTGACTGAAACTTTAAGATCATGGCAGGCAGAAAAGGAAGTACAGAATGCCGCTGCCCATGCAATAACAGCAGCTGAACGGAGATCAGAGCCTGCAAGGTCAACAGAGTGGTTTAATTTGATAGACCTGGGTGATGACAAGGAAGAGGGCCACGGACCGTCGCCGCAGAGCCCCTCCCCACTGCCCCCCTCGGCTCCTGCCTTGCCTACCCCCGATAATGCCCCCCTGGGGGCCTGAGCTTTTGACCCGCAGGAACGATGGGATCTAGTGTGCCGGGAAGCGCTAAAGGATGGGGCCCCATCGATGACTTCGGCGGTGTTTGATTTAAAAACTTGGGAAAATGCTGGGAGAACTATATGGGCCGCCGCCTCGGGGGGAGATACAACATCTGCTGAGGTGATGACGACCTGGTGCTTAGCAACTGAGACACTGAGATCATGGCAAGCGGAAAAAAGGGTACAGACATCGGCCGCACAGGCTACACAGGCGGGTGAAATAAAAAGCAGTGACTGCGTGCCGCCAGACAAAGCAAACCTGATAGACTTAAGGAATAGAGGCAGAGACAATATCCCAACCCCTGGCGGCCACTCTGCGCTTGATGCCATTGCGGCCATCAGCGCCACTAGCACTGCCGCCCACCCCGCTGTCAGCTCCAGGCACCCGCCCGCCCACCCCGCCGCCGGCTGCTGCGTTTCTCCGGTTTGAGCGCCCAGATAACCTTGTCACAATTTTGAGAGGCCCACTTACCCTTCTCCTGCTTCTCATATATAAGAATATATGTGGGAGTAAAAATGTTTTTGCACAAAGTTACATTGTTTAGAGGGAAAGAGTGTGGTATTGAAATATGCCTCGATAAGTGATAAGAAAGCTTAGCAGAGGGCCTTGTAAAATGCAGACAACCAGACTCCTTAGAGCAATTAGGTGAAAATCACCGTGTCAAGTTGTACTGGGTCTGGCTGGGATGTTAACTTTCCCTGCAGCAGCCCATACAGTGCTGCGCTCTGCACTTGTAGCTGGAACAGCAGTGGGCTCACACTGGTGTTGTGTCTGCTGCTGAGCAGTGCTGGCACAGCATCAGGACTCTCTCTGACCCTCCTAGGGGGTGGGCAAAAAAGTGAGAAAGAAACATTACCAGGGCAGCTGACCTAAACCAACCAAAGGGATATTCCATACTATATGATGTCACACTCAGCAATAAAAGGTGGAAAAAGGAAGAAGAGGGGAGGGGTGGGCTCTCGTTGCAAAAACGTCTGTCCTCCCGAACACCGGCTACGTGCGTTGAGGCCCTGCTTCAAGGACGTGGTCAAGCATCGCTCATTTGTGGGAAGTAGAGAGTAATTTCTTTCCTCTGCACTTCCACACAGCCTTTACCTGTTTTGTTTTGTTATTCCCTTTCCCCCTCCCTCTTCCCCTTTCCCTTTTTTCCCTTTAGTTGAATTGTTTAATTAATAATCATATTTCCTTAATAATATTTTTTTCCTCTTTAATTAAATCATCCTTATCTCAACCCGTGAGTTGTTCTTTCCTTTACTTCTTCCCCTCCTCATCTGAGGAGGGGGAGTGAGAGAGCAGTTGTGGTGTTCAGCTGCCTAGCACAGTAAAACCACCACACAAGTCAAGTCAGATAAGTGAAGAAACATTACCACTTCAAACAGTAAAAAAGTCAAAAGGAATTTGAAATTTAACAGGCTGGCAACTGAAGGCCATGTATTGTCTGTGAAACATCGGATAAGTTGTGAACCTGGATTACCCAGTCAATGGGGAAACAGGGGAGGGTCCCGGTCGTCGAGAAATAAAGTATATAAACCGTACTGTTTGACTAGTAGGTGCGCTCCTGCTTGTGGGACGCCCGCCATTGCAATCACGAATAAATTACTACTTCACTGAGATCCTCGCCTGAGCCTAAGTTATTGGCTACAGAGTTTCTCACAATTTGGGGGCTTGTCCGGGATCTAGTCACCTACCGGGAAGTCCCACCACCGCAGCAGCAGGAAGGCATGCCCCGCTGATTTCAGCGGTGCTGTGCATCGATGGTGGTGGTTCTGCGGAGAGCTGACAGAGGGCCCGAGACTGATTAAAGAGGCAGGATCCATGAAGTACCTGGAACATCTCCTCTCCCTATTTCACTGACCTTGGTGTCTGCAGAGTTGTTTCCTCTCATATTTTTTCCTAACTCCTCTGTCCCACAGCTGGTGTATGGTGTTTTTTTTTTTTTTTAACCCTTTCTTAACTATCTTATCACAGAGGTGCCAGCAGCTTCACTGATAGACAAAACAAGCTGAGCCAATCTGAATCTCAATGGGAAAATATCTACAGTAGGCATACTCTTCTGCAGCAGCTGTATTGGTTTATATAAGGAAAACTACTGTCAGTTCTCTAGTTATTACAGCAGTCGTTACTTTAAAGTAGAAGTCTCACAGAGTCACTGTGGCTTTAATGCTTTGGGGTCAGAGTAGCATTGTTCTTGCTGTTTGTAGGATTTTTCTGTGTATAGGTTGAGCAACTGTAGTGCTGTGGCTTGCTACCAATCTTCAGTGACCTTACTGTTCCCATGTGCCTTTCTTAAAGATGCATCTAATTTTCACACAGAGTGAAGTAAATATTCCCAAATTTACAGTGCAACACCTGTACTTGTGCTTTGTTCAGGCACTTATTTACTACTGGAATTATGTTGGTCTTTAGCAGAATTGTAATGATCGCTCTTGTGCCTGTTTTGTTGCTTCTGTTGGTACCATATCTTATAATGCCTGCAGATAACTTATTTTTGTCTGTCCTGGATTCTGTTAGCATAGAGTTAATATTCTTCCTAGTAGCTGGTATGGATGGTGTTTGGGATTTAGGATGAGAGTAATGCTGATAACACCCCAAATGGGTCCCCCCGGGGAGCAGCTCCTGCCAGATCACATTCTCTTGGGTGGGCTCCTCTCCATAGGCTATAGTCTGCTCCAGCAGGGGTACTCCATGTGCTGCAGCCTCCTTCAGGCCAGATTCACCTGCTCCATGGTGGGCTCCTCCATGGGCTGCAGCGTGGAAATGGGCTCTGCCATGGTACACTATAGGCTGCAGGAGGACAACCTGCTCCACCACAGTCCTCTCCATGGGCTGCATGGGAACTTCTGCTCCAGCACCTGGAGCACCTCCTCCCCCTCCTTCTTCACTGACCTTGGTGTCTGCAGGGCTGTTTCTCACTTTTCTCTCCCAGCTGCTGTTGCACAGCACTCTTTCCCCTTTCATAAATCTGCTCTCACAGAGGTGCAACCAACAAATCTTATTAGCTCATCTCTGGCCAGCAGTGTGTCCCTTTTGGAGCCATCTGGAACTGGCCCTTATCTGACATGGGGCAGTTTCTGGACTCTTCTCACAGAGGCCACCCCTGCAAGCCCCTTCTACTAAGCCCTTGCCACATAAACCCAATACAGAGGGCCAGCAAATGGCTTTGTAGTGTTTTGCTGTCTGCAAGGCTAAATCACAACATTGTCTTAAATTGTTAATAAATTATGAAGTCATTAATATTTTTTTCCAGAGTGTTTCAACCTTGAACCTTGTAGTAGAAGAACTGGTCTAATTTAAATAAATAAACCTAATCTGGTAATCTTCTGAACCAGTGCTTGGGAAGAGAAATAGCCAAGATGATAACCAAGGAACTTTTAGTTGCATGTTTCTGTGTGCCATCTGCTGGTTTTCCTTTTTGGAATTTATTATAGTTTTGAGTGAGTGATACTGTTAAGGAGCTCTTTTGGGAAATGGGCCTTTTCACGTCCTTAGGATTGTTCTCATTGCTTTTTAGTTCTGATGTTGCTGGTTATGGCAGTGAAAGCTTCTCAGTTGATACCGAGGAGGAAGTATGTTTGTAGTAGGTAGTAATGCTTTCCCTCTAGATGGATTTGCTTTTAATATCTTTGTTTTGTGGCATAAAATTATATACTAGACTATTTGCCTTGGTGGTTCTGGGAAACTCCTTTTTCCACTTCCATTTCTTTGTGAGCATGTCCAACAGTGAAGGTTGTTCCATTTCTAGTTTTAATTTTCCTCTTAGTGCCATGTTTCAAGTGACTTAAATTATTCAGTTCAAGGCTCCTTTTATCGCATTTTCTTTTGCATCTGATGGAAACAGCAAATGTGTTCCCATGGGTTCATATTGTGAGTTGGTTCTGATACAGATGAAGCTTCTCCCAGGCAGCTATGTAATAATCTACCAAGTGTGCAAATATTTCTGTTTCCTTTGTTTTCAGTGTGCCATGGCTTATGATTAGCACTTCATTTTTAAATAATTTGGCAATATAACAAATCTAAAAGGAACTTGACTATGCTTTTTTGTTTGGAAGATGTTTTTTTGTTTGTTTGTTTTATGTCATAGTGTCCTGGTTTCAGTTGGAATAGAATGTCTTCTTCCTAGTAGCTGGTATGGTGCTGTGTTTTTGGATTTAGGATGAGGTTAATGCTGATAACACACTGATGGTTTAATTGTTGCAGAGCAGTGCTTACACTAAGTCAATTACTCTTCTGCTGCTTATGCTGCCCTGCCAGTGAGGAGGCGGGGGAGAATCACCTCCCTCGACCTGCTGGCCATGCTTCTTTTGATGCAGCCCAGGATACGGCTGGTTTTCTGGGCTTCAAGCGTACATTGCTGGTTCATGTTGAGCTTCTCATCAACAAAGATTTCCAGGTCCTTCTCATCAGGACTGCTCTCAATTCGTTCTCCATCCAGCCTGTATTTGTGCTTGGGATTGCCCTGGCCCAGATGCAGGACCTTGCACTGGGCCTTGTTGAACCTCATGAGGTTTTGCACAGGCCCAACTCTCAAGCTTGTCAAGATCCCTCTGGATGGCATCTCTTTCCTCCAGCATGTCAACTGCACCACACAGCTTGGTGTCATCGACAAACTTGCTGAGGGTGCACTCAATCTCACTGTCCAATTAATATTGCCAATGAGTTTCTGTAGATCATTGAGAGTCTCAACCTCATGTGTGATAGTAACAGTTTGAGGTTGAATGGTTTGCTGTAAAATCCTCCACCCCAGATATTTCCACAGGGCCTCTAGCTGGATTTTTTCAGGGGCTATTTGCAACCCCCATGCCTGTAGTTCTCGCGTAAGGTTTGGCATTATATCCTGTATTGTGGATTCTGAAGTCGAAGCTACCAGGATATCGTCCATGTAATGATAGATATACACCTCCGGAAATTGTTTTCTAACAGGGCTCAAGGCTTTCGCAACATACATTTGGCGTATCGTCGGGGAATTTTTCATTCCTTGCGGAAGAACAGTCCAGTGGTATCTGTCCATAGGTTCACTTTTGCTTGTTTTAGGTACAGAGAATACAAATTTTGGTGCATCCGTCGGATGGAGCGGAATGGTAAAGAAACAGTCCTTGAGGTCAATTATTATAATATTCCATTTCCGTGGGATCATGGTGGGCGAAGGCAGGCCTGGTTGGAAGGATTCCATCTCTTCCATGACTGTGTTGATTTTCCTTAGATCGTGTAGAAATCTCCATTTCCCGCTCTTTTTCTTTATCACAAACACTGGTGAGTTCCAAGGGCTGGTTGTGGGGGTTATATGTCCTGCTCTCAATTGCTCCTGGACAAGTTCTTGTAACGCTGCGACCTTTTCAGCAGACAGCAGCCACTGATCCACCCACACTGGTTGTTCAGTCCTCCAAGTGAGCTTCATTATCGGTCGCTCATCAATGGCCGCTACCGAAAATTTTCTGGGCAACTCACGGTGAAATTGCCTTGTGCCATCACATCTCTGCCAAGAAGACTAATCGGAATGAGAGCAGCATATGGTCTTACTGAAAAAGCAGAGCCCTCCTGTGTTTTTACTGTCAATGGGTATTTAGATATGTATGTCCATGACATCCCCCCGACTCCGAGAAGCTCTTTTATGGTCGAGTCCAATGGCCATTCACTCGGCCAGTCCTTTAGAGCTATGACCGTGACATCAGCTCCTGTGTCTACCAACATCGATATTACTGCCTGAGTGGTCTCTGCAGGTTTTGGGTAATAGAATGTCAAAGTCAGCATTGGCCTTGGATTTGCGACGGCCATAGCCCAGAAAAGTTCTGGCTGACTGGTTGAATCAAAACCCGTGCTTCCCTGTACGTTGTCTTTAGTATGGGGTGCTTTTGTTTGAAATAGTATTAATTGAGCTAATCGAGTTCCAGCAGGAATGTGTATCGGAGGGGAAGGGGTCCAAACCATCACATGCATTATGCCGTCATAGAGTCAACCACCCCCGGTAACACAAAAAGTCCCTTCAGAGTAGTATTGGACTGCCCCATCAATATAGCATAGCATCCTTTCCCTAATGGCCCTTTAACATTCAGCGGCACCCTCCAGACTCTTTTATCCCAGATGGTACAGTCTACTGTTGTGGAGAGATCCACTCTGGCGCTCCCTCGGGTTTTGGCTGACAGGGAGTCCAGGGTGACGTATTCGGGGGTTCTCGGGGGGGAACCACTGTGGATGTCATCATGACTCGAGGTGGCTGGTGTAGCACTCGGAATTGGCCACCCTCCGCGAGGTATTTGTGTCATCGTGCGCCCTTGTTCCGCGCTCGGCCCCCCGTTTCCCTTCCGGGGTGAAAGGGTCTGGCCTTCTGCATGATATCTGGAGCAGCACTGACTGGCCCAGTGTCAACCCTTTTTACACCGTGGACACATACCGGGAGGCCCAGCGTCGCCAGCCATGGTATCCCCCCTCTTATGTGGGCAATTAGCTGCAAAATGCCCTGTTTCCTGGCAACAGAAGCAGCGCTTGTCGTTATTCATAGCTAATGCTGCGGCAAAAGCGCTGGCTAGAGCCGCTGTATGGTGTTCGACTGAGCCCACCCGATTGCACGCCTCTATCATTTGTACTAGAGAGGTCCCGGTGGGCATGGATTGCAAAATCTTTTTACAGTCCGTATTCGCGTTTTCAACTGCCAATTTTAGTATCAAGGCCTCTTTTGCTTCTTTGTTATCAATCTGCTTATCCAGTGAATCCCTTAACCTATCTATAAATTGCATATAGGGTTCACTGATCCCCTGTCGTATGCTGGTAAAAGACGTCTGGCTCCTCCCTGCCTCTGGTAATTTCAGCAGGGTTTGTAATGCCAAGTGAGCTGATTGTCGCAAGATGGCATCGTTGAGCCGCGCTTGTAGCCGTGGATCCAGTACCGGCTCAGCCCCCATAAGCTGTGAGAGTCCGGCACGCAAAAGAGGGTCGCCTATGGGTCTTTCAAGATTCTGTAGCGCCGCTACCTCACACTTCTCTTTCCATTTCTGTTCCCACAATAATTTTTGAGTCGGGGTGAGGATTATAGCGGCTATTTGGCAGCAATCATAAGGTACCAGTAACTGACCCGTCATAACATTTTCTAATAATGATTGGGTGAAAGGAGCATGTAACCCGTAGGTGGTAACTGTTTTTCTTAATTCTTTAATCAGATCCCACTGGAAAGCTTGATATTCGTTCGGCCCATTATTCCGCACCATTACCGGGAAAGCCATACCAACTGGATCCCTGTCCCTTAACGCCTCCTGGCGTATCTGTCCCCAACCCCTGTGGGGGTCAAAATCTTTTTCTAGCGGGGAGACGCCATGTCGAGGAGAGACGGGGACCGGAGGTTCAGTGTCTATAGGGGGCGCCGATGGTGATAATGGCAGAAAGAACGGATTGGAGCCCGCACCTGGCTCCTTTTCGAGATCTATTAGATTGGCAGGTTCCGCCGGCGCACAAGCACCTCCTTGTGCCTCACTAGCTTGAGCCACGGCAGTTTGTACCCTTTTCTCCACGCACCAGGCTTTTAAGGTTTCAGTTACCGAACGCCAGGTAGTCATTATTTCTGCCGCTGTTGTATCCCCACGCGAAGCGGCCTCCCAAATAATAGTCCCCGCTTTTTCCCATGTCTCCGCATCAAACACCGCCAAAACCGTCGACGGGGCACCATTCTTTTGTAAAAACTTTAACAGTAGTTTCAACTTATATGAATCGTATTTCATCCCTCTTTTCTCTAAGAGTTTGCTTATCAATTTGACTATCGCCACCTCCTCGGCCGATAGATTTGCCCCCATTTTTCTTCCCGCTGCTCACCTGGGGATAGGCGTGGATCCGGATGGGGAAGCTGCAGTCCAGCTGTCAGCTTGACTCGTTCAGCGGGGTTCCCTTCGGACGCTATGCCTGTGTTGTCTGTCCTTATCACGTCGGGGTCACCATTTGAAGGGAACGAACGACACAACTCCAGGCTGGTGCGTAGCTGAAGCACTTTATTGTCTAACCCATCTACTTATATAGGCTTAGCGTATCTACATGCTTTTATCACACAACTTGGCAAAGTTTGCTCGTTAGCCATTATTATTGTTCACAAGGCGATCGCACAGCAGCCATATCTCCTTTCCGTGTACTGATGAGCAACAGGCCAGACTGCACCTGTTGTTTTTGACCTTCTTGTCTCCCAATTATACCTCCTTTATCTTCAGGCTACGTGACTTTCGCCTCATTCTGCATTTTCCTTTTCTCACTTCATCTCTGTGTCTAACATACTCTGCATACTTTCTGACCGATTTCCCACAGTTCTTCCCCAGGTTCAGTATTTTGCCCTTCTCCTTTGTTGAACTGGATGAGGTTCTTGTTTGCCCATTTCTCCAGCCTGTCAAGGACCCTCTACATGGCAGTATAACCCTCTCATGCATTAGCCACCAATGTGAGCAATTTTGGAGATAACCAAATTGTAATGAGAAAGTGCTGACATAAAATGACTGCATAAAATGTCTGACATAAAAACACTGCTAGGAGAAAACACTTGCTAGCTTGGGAACCGGGCCTGGGAACTTGGCTGTTGCCCTCTCTTCCCTCTAAGGCCTTATCCCATAGAATATGAAATGTGCTGCCATCAAGCAAGCCAACCAGTTAAAGCCTCAGTGTTATGGAGGGTGATGGCTGAAATACAAATATGGGGAGGCCTGGCAGATTGATTACATATTTCTTCCACAAACCTCCTATGGCAAGTGCCATGTACTTAAAATAGTGGAAGCAACCACTGGATGGCTAGAAACATCCCGTGCCCCATGCCACTGCCCAGAACTGTCCTGGGCCTTGAAAAGCAAGTCCTATGGCGGCATGGCACCCCAGAAAGAATTGAATCAGACAATGGGATTCATTTTTGAAACAACCTCATAGACACCTGGGCCAAAGAGCATGCCATTGGTTGGGTATATCACATCCCCTATCATGTACCAGCCTCTGGGAAAATCAAGCAATACAATGTATTGTTAAAGACTACACTGAGAGCAATGGGTGTTGGGACGTTCAAACATTGTGATACACATTTAGCAAAAGCCACCTGGTTAGTCAATCTAGGGGATCTGTTGAGCTGGCCCTGCCCAATTATAACTCTTATGTACTGTAGAAGGGGATAAAGTCCCTCTAGTGCACATGAAAGACATGCTGGGGAAGACAGTCTGGGCTATTCCTGCCTCAGGCAAAGGCAAACCCATTTGTGGGATTGCTTTTCCTCAGGGATCTGGGTGCACTTGGTGGGTAATGCAGAAGAATGGGAAAGCCTGTTGTGCACCTCAAGCGGGTTTGATCTTGGGTAAGAATAGCCCATGATTTTTGTATTATATTAATTGCTATGTAATGCTGTATGTCATCACTACTATGCTTGCTATCTTGCTCATCATCGGCATTACAGTAAGAGTGACCTGGAATTAATTTTGATGGAACCCATCAAAGTGCAGCAGTGATGGAATCAGAACTGGTTTGTGAGGCTTTCTGTTAGTAGTAATAGGTATACAAACATAATAAGAGGATTTTGATTTTTAAAGAGCAGTTATAAATAGTAAAGATAAAAAAAATAGTCAATATAACTGGTTCTTCATGCTTGGAAATAACACACTTTTTACAGAATGTGATGCTTACTGATCCAAGAGGATCAACTAAGAAATCATATTTGTGTACATGAAGTTTATTACAAACGAATAATTTAAGCCTATGTTCTCAATAATTCTGGATTGCATTTTATAGTTTGTTCTTTATCTTTTAGAATAATAGACATCATTGTACAACTGTGAGTGTTCAGGAAAACTGAACAGGAGCAGGCTCCCTGGCTTGTATGTGTTCAAGTTTGTATACAAACACACCTCCCTCAGACTTCCTCTGTACCAATTTGTGTACAAAAAGTATTTTAAAAACAACAACTCTCGTTGGAAAAAATAATATTTTAATGGAAATGAACATGATTCAGAAAAGTTAACAAAAGGACCCATTTTTGTCTTGGAGAGGACTTGAGTAAAATGTGGCTAAAATTTGACCAAAACTGTTCACAATAAAGTCGATTGAAAAATGAGTCTTTTTGATTATATCTGCTTGAACATTAAGGCTGAATACAGTGCAAGGATACAGATATCCAGTGTAAATCTGTAGTTTGCTCTTTAAATAATCGGGGGAGAAAATCTGAAACAAGAAGGCTCTTTTGAACTGTGTGTAGTTTGTAGTTGTGTGTTGGATGTCTCACAGAATCAGTGGTTTAAAGCTCAAGAATGCTAACTGCTGTTCTGGTTGACTCATGTTTTAGATAATCCGACTTTGCAAGTATAGTGGCAGAGTAACTCAGTACTATGACTAACACATTACTGTTAATGTTATTTGTTTATAAAATATGTTCCTATTAACTGTATTCTCCACAGGTATCCCCTCTGTTCAATATCTTGACTGTGACAATGTTATTGTTTTTAAATAAATTTAAACTTGATCATATGATTTTTAATTTTGTGTGTACATGGAACTTCTAGAGCACTTTCCAAGTGCTTACACCTATGTCAGCATATACAGGAGATAACAGCTAGGTATCTTGTATTTTTTAGATGATAGAACAGTAGGGAAAATATGATTGTCTTCTGTAGAGCTAAAAAGGAAGTTAGTAGAATACCTATTCTACATAGTACTTTAGATAATAAACTTCAGGGTTTTATATTAAGGATTAATTTCCCTCTACTAAATATATGTTTGCTACTGAATAGCTAGTGTAGTCAAGAAAAGGAGAAAAACAGAACACCAAAAACCTTTATTTCTTTTGCTTGCTTTAACAGTTGTTACTCAACCAAGTCCGTTGGTTTCCCAGAGTAATTCACAGAGTGAAGAGAGAGCTTCTGAACTTCCCAAACCAAAGAAGAACAGATGTTTCATGTGCAGAAAGAAGGTTGGCCTTACAGGTATGAGAGCACTTTGTCAATGTTGAACAGAGCTATATGATTAGTTGCCTCTTACTAGATTGTTTGTTGAAATATCTTCAGACATTAAACTTGCTTGCTGCTTCAAAATCCATAATGTTAGACTACTTAATAGAGCTGATAATTTGGAAATACTCATTTTGCTTACTCTTAGATGCACATATCCCCCTATCCCCCTTTATCTGTGTTAACTAAGCCCTTAATTTACAGCTTGCTTAAAATCTGAAGCTTCCTACTGATGTTTTGTTTTGTTTTGTTTTGTTTTGTTTTGTTTTGTTTTCCCTTTTCTTTGTACAGGATTTGACTGCCGATGTGGAAACTTATTTTGTGGACTTCACCGTTATTCTGACAAGCATAACTGCCCATATGATTACAAAGCAGAAGCTGCAGCAAAAATCAGGAAAGAGAACCCAGTTGTGGTGGCTGAAAAAATCCAGAGAATATAAACTAAACTATTTATGAAAAGACTGTTTAATTTTAATATACCCTAGGAAAACATTAAAGAGCAGATGCATGGCCATTTTCCTTTGTTCTACCAACTCTTAGTTTTAGTCTTGTCTGTCTTAATAATATTTCAGAATGTTTAGGTGTTTGTTACAGGGATAATTAGATAGATAAAGCCCTTGAAAATATTTATGCCTTCTTCAGAGTATAATTGGATGATCAGAATCGGCACAGAAATAGACATGCACAGAGGATATGTGCCAAACAGATGTCTACTATGTGCATGCTTGCAGCAGATCTGCCTTTTAAGATGTTTGAGGTGTATAGCACTAGCCAAAGGTTATGTGCCTATTTGAGAGAAGGGTTAGAAAGGTTGGCGGTCTACTTCTATCACTGAAGATCATAGAAACACAAGGTTGGAAAGGACCTACAAGATCATCTAGTCCAACCATCCTCCTATCACCAATATTACCCACTAAGCTACTAAATCATATCTCATAACACCTCATCCAGGTGCTTCTTGAACACCGTGAGGGACAGTGACTCCACCACTTCCCTGGGCAGGCTGTTCCAGTGCCTGACCACTCTGAGAGAAAAAGTTTTTCCTGATATCTAATCTAAATCTTCCCTGGTGCAACTTGTGGCCATTTCCTCAAGTCCTATCATTAGTTATATGGGAGAAGAGGCCGACCCCCCCCCCTCATCACAACCTCCCTTCAGGAAGTTGTAGAGTGCAATGAGGTCTCCTCTTCGCTAGACTAAGTAATCCCAGCTCCCTCAGCTGCTCCTCATAAGACTTGTGCTCCAGACTCCTCATCAGTTTTGTTGCCATTCTCTGGACACGTTCCAGGTCCTCGATGTCCTTCTTGTAGTCGAGGTGTGGCCTCAACAGAGTTGAGTACAGGGGGATCTCCCTGGTCCTGCTGGCTACACTATTTCTAATACAGGCCAGGATGCCATTGGCCTTCTTGGTCAATGGGCACACTGCCGGCTCATGTTCAGCCGAGCATCGATCAAAACTCCCAGGTCCTTTTCCTCTTCACAGTCTTGTAGCCACCTTGCCCTAAGCCTGTAGCGTTGCATGAGGTTATTGTTTCCAAAGTGCAGGACCCGGCACTTGGCCTTGTTGAACCTCATCCCATTTGCCTCAGCCCAGCAATCCAGCCTATCCAGATCCCTCTGAAGGGCCACCCTACCCTCAGGCAGATTGACACTACCTCCCAACTTGGTGTCATCTGCAAACTTACTGAGGGTACACTCAATCCCCTCATCTAGGTCATCAATAAAGATATTAAACAAGATAGGCCCCGGTACTGACCCCTGGGGGAAACCACTTGTAATGGGATGCCAGCTGGACTTAACTCCATTAACCACAACCTGCTGGACATGGCCCTCTAGCCAGTTCTTTACCCAGAGAAGAGTATACCTGTCCAGGCCACGGGCAGCCAGTTTCCCCAGGAGAATACTGTGGAAGATCGCGTCAAAGGCCTTGCTGAAGTCTAGGTAGACTACATCAACAGCCTTTCCCTCATCTACCAGTCTGGTCACATGATCATAGAAGGAGATGAGGTTGGACAAGCATGACCTGCCTTTCGTGAACCCATGCTGGCTGGGCCTGATCCCCTGGATGCCACGCACATGCCGTGTGATCTCACTCAAGATGATTTGCTCCATAACTTTCCATGGAACCGAGGTCAGGCTGACAGGCCTGTAGTTCCCCAGATCTTCCTTATGGCCCTTCTTGTAGATGGAAGTCACATCGGAAAGCCTCTAATCCTCTGGGACCTCTCCAGATAGCCAGGAATGCTGATAGATGGTGGAAAGTGGCTTGGCAATCACCTCTGCCAGCTCCCTTAGCACCCTAGGGTGGAGCCTGTCTGGTCCCATGGACTTGTGACATTCCAGATAGAGGAGCAGGTCTCTCTCTGTCTCTTCCCGAATCACAGGGGGTGATTCTACCTGAATCACAGGGGACTTCCAGGGCGTAAAGTACCCTGAGGATAACTGATCCGACTGTTAAAGACAGATGTAAAGAAGGCGTTGAGAACCTCAGCCTTTTCCTTATCCTCGGTGATCACATTCCCTGCTGCATCAAGGATGAAAATTCTCCTTGGTTCTTCTCTTACTGTTAATATATTTGTAAAAGGATTTCTTGTTCTCTTTTACTGCAGTGGCCAATTTGAGTTCAAGCTGGGCTTTTGCCTTTCTAACTTCCTCCCTGAATATCTTAGCAACTTATTTGTAATCTCCCCAAGTAGCCTATCCCTTCTTCCAGAGGATATAGACTCTCTTTTTCTTCTGGAGTCTCAACAAAAGTTCCTGGTTCATCCACACTGGTCTTCTTCCCCTCCGGCTCACCTTACAGGACTCATGAACAGCCTGTTCCTGTGCCTTTAAGATTTCCATCTTGAGGAGTGTCCAGGCTTTGAACAGTTTATTATTCATGAATTACTTGAATTCAGTATGTTCTGTTCAAAAGACTATTAGGAGCTTTAAAAAAATATATATTATTAATGTAATAATTGCACATGCAGCAATTGTTGGGTATAGAAAACCATACCCAACATGGCTGCTGTAGACTTAAGTGGGAGCTGGAACCACTCTTGGAGGGCCGCTTTATCATTTTAAATTATATTTGAGTGTAGGACTAATGTTCTTGGGTGTATTGCATGGGCTATATTATCTACAGCATTGTACAATAACTAGAAAAGGCAGTATAGTGCATTGATGCTTGTCTGGTAATATCACTTCTGTGTTACAATGGGAGGTTTTTTGTGTTGTATTCAACTTGTGTTTTTTATAAACAAGTATAGTTTAGATTAGTGTTGTGGTAATACCTGTTCTCATCTGTAAATAGTTGTGTATGCACACAAAATTATACTTCTGACTTCTATTGCAGTGTTTACTCTTAGCTTTTAGTTCAATATTAAAAGCATCAGGCTCTTACTTTAACTTTGTTCTTCCAATTTAGTTATTAAATATGCAAACATACAGATAACTCATGTTTATATATTGCACATAATCATGCTACCCAGCATCTATGATCTGTTGTGTTATGTAAATAATAAAAGTTATGTACAGAAGGAAATACTTCCTTTTGTGATAGTTTATTGGTTTTAGTTATTGTAACCTGAAAGTGGCCCTGTGGATATTGGGGTACAAAGCTAGTACTACTAGTACTAGGTTTGTATGGCTCTTTAAAAACTGAGAGCACTTTGAAACTGGATATTTGAGGAAACCGTGTCTAGATCACAGAATCACAGAACTGTAGGGGTTGGAAGGGACCTCGAAAGTTCATCAGGTCCAACCTCCCTGCAAAGCAGGTTCCTCAGAGCAGGCTGCCCAGGTAGGCGTCCAGACGGGCCTTGAATATCTCCAGAGAAGGAGACTCCACAACCTCTCTAGGCAGCTTGTTCCAGTGCTCTGTCACTCTCACTGTGAAGAAGTTTTTTGCATGTTGGTGCAGAACTTCCTGTGTTCTATTTTGCGGCTGTTGCCCCTTGTCCTATCCCCACAAGCCACTGAGAAGAGGTTAGCTACATCCTTCTGTCTCCCACCCCTCAGATATTTATAGACATTGATAAGATCCCCCTTCAGTCTCCTCCAGGCTGAACAGACCCAGGTCTCTCAGCCTGTCCTCATAGGAAAGATGCTCCAGGCCCCGTATCATCTTTGTGGCCCTCCGCTGCACTCTTTCCAGGAGGTCCCTGTCTCTTTTGTACTGGGGAGCCCAGAACTGGACACAGTACTCCAGGTGAGGCCTGACCAGGGCAGAGTAGAGGGGGAGGATCACCTCCCTTGACCTGCTGGCCACACTCCTTTTAATGCACGCCAGGATCCCATTGGCCCTCTTGGCCATTAGGGCTCCCTGCTGGCTCATGGTCAACCTGTCGTCCACCAGGACCCCCAGGTCCTTCTCCCCAGAGTTCCTCTCCAGCAGGTCATCCCCCAGCCTGTACTGATATTTTCGGTTGTTCCTTCCCAGGTGCAGGACTCTACACTTGTTCTTATTAAACCACATCTGGTTTCTTCCTGCCCAGCTCTCCAGCCGGTCCAGGTCTCGCTGAATGGCAGCACAGCCTTCTGTCGCGTCAGCCACTCCTCCCAGCTTTGTGTCATCGGCGTACTTGCTGAGGGCAGACACTATTCCCTCGTCAAGGTCGTCAATGAAGATATTGAACAAGACCGGACCCAGCACTGACCCCTGGGGAACACCACTAGTCACAGGGTTTCACAGATTTGTGATACTGTCAGGGCTAAAGTATTTTAGGAAGATAATCATTGTGATACCAGTACTTAATGATTCTGATGGTCTCTCTCACCTTCATTTGCTTTTTTTTTTTCATCTGAACAAAGGCTGTACTTGGGAAGGCTTGCTGAAATAATGAATCTCAGTAGATCTATGGAAGAAAGTATGAAATGAAAAATTCCTCATTGTTCTATAAAATCATGAACTGTGAATTGTATGTGAATTGTCCACAGGTGGGATATGAGCTTGTATTCAAAGCTGTAAGTTCTACTAATCTTTATTCTGTGTTAATAATTAATATATGGTCTATAATCATTCAGGAACACTAATTCTGTTGAGGTTCACTAAACATTTAAAGAGGGGGAAGGCTGTTTAAATATGCATTTGTTACACTTTGTCAGTACCTGCTCTTATTAAACTTTGGTGCAGTGTGGTATATTTCACTTGGCAAAAATATGAATATAGGTGCAGAGTGTTTTGGAATTTTTCCCCTCTATTTATAACCTTGGAGACTGGTACTCCTAAAATAAAAGGCTGGCTCCCGCTGCAGTGTCAGTCACAAGTCAATTTTAATATTAAAATATTAAAATGCTTTGGGGGGGGGGGGGCGGAAGATTCAAAAACCTGTCTTCTATAATGTTCTACATAAGCTATTCATAAAGCTGCTATAGATAAGCTGTCATTCGGCCTTTAAGTGTCAAATGGACAATATACTCATCTTCCAAGAAGTCAACATGACTGCTTAACATGATACTAGTCCTTATTTAACATCTGACTGTTAAACTGAGATGTTTTTAACTTGTGTATAAATATGCTGTTCTAAGAAGAATTTTCCTGTGCCCCTGAAAAGTTTGCCAGTTGATGGGGATTTTTTTGTTGTTGTTAGGATTTAAGAAAGAACATGTAAACAAAAGTATATAAGTGACTAAGAATTACTTGGTGGTCTTTAATCTCCTAAATGTCTAGCTAGCAGCATGGCTGCGCAATAGTGTGTTCCATTGGATTCTGTGTAAACTTAAACCTGAAATTTGGAATAAGAATGACAAGCTTCTTCTGGTGTTTTCAGCTTGCTGTAAAGTTGATGAACTGTCAGGTGATTTGCTTGGTTGTGGTGTATAGGGATTTAATGAAGTTAAGTAGCTCTGACTACATCCTGTGATATTGCTGGCACTTGGCCCTTTGAAAATGTGTTTTTGCTAATCATTTATTCTGAGCCTAGATATTACAAATTTGCAGGCATTCCATCTCAGCTATGATTTGGATTACAAAGGATTTGTAAGCAGGTTTGGTACTTTAGACTAATATATGAAGTGTCTTTTACTCTGTGTCTATAGGATAATAGATGAGCTTTCTTCTGGTATTTCAGGTATCTCCCACCAACTGAGAATGGAAGATGTAATGTTAAACCATATAAGTGATTTAAAACTTCACCTTTTTTTATGCAACTGCATGACATATTTTATCATGCAATTCTGTAAATGTATAATTGTGCTCCTTTACATGCATTTCTCACAATAAAATCAAATTAAGATATACAGTGATTTCAGCTTCTAGATGTTGCTATTGACTATTTTCACTTTTTATTTTTAACAGTTCATTTGACTGTAGTCTTAAGCTGAAGAAAACGAGGAAACCTTGAAGAAAACAGGGAAACTGGTAGCCTTGAGCTAGCAGAAGCAAGGGAGATAAGGGATGAAAACTAAAACACAAAAAGGAGAAAAACAGCTGAAAGAAGATTCCAGACTGACCTACTGATTAAGGGTCATTAACATATAAAATGTCAGATTTGGTGTCATGTTCCCCCCCGATTGCCAAAGATCACCAAGCACCGGATTCTGCAGAATTATATCATTAATTATTTAATTAAAAGACCTTTGTGTGGATTCCGACTCTGTGCTTATTGGTGTGGTGCACTGGGCATGAACCTATGGATAACAATTTTGGTGACACAGATGGAACTCCTAAATTACCCTTGCCCGGTCCAAATCGTCAGCATTGGTGTTGGAGGGGAGGATGCCAGAGACCATGTGTGCACTGTTGATTTTATCGGGGTTTGGCCTCGACCCTCCAGGTGTCCAGGGCCAGAGAGTGGTACAACAGCACAACACTTTAAGGAAGCTATCAAACATCTGGGGATAAAGGGGAAGTCACTGAACTGATGAGTATGATTTATATCTTCCTATGGGTATTCAGAGAAGGGACTGTCAGCCTCACACATAGATGCTGTGATTTAACAAGAATGAGAGATGGCTGCATGAGCTACCTGACCCGACTGATGGGTTAAAGTTAAAGCCGAGTGTGAGCAGCCACCAAAGGGAAAATGAGAAGCAGTCAGTCCAGAATCCCCCCTTCCTCCCCATTTGGATGCATCCTTAAAAATTGGTCTAAATTTGGTGGTGAATATATGACAAAGGATTAAATGAGGCAATATTGTAATCAGGAGTGGCCTCAGTACAAACTGGATGATGGGGAACAATGGCCAGAAAACAGATCCTTTCATTATGATGAGATATTGCAATTAATATTATTTTACTGGTGGGAAGGAAAATGGGACAAAGTGATGTATGTTAGTACTTTAAGTCATTGCATCAGGACCTGAGCAGTCAGGCAGAGTGTGAATTATGGGAAGATCATATTATGCTATGTGCTGAAAAGAAAGGGAGTGATAACCCCCCTAAAATTTATCCGAATCTAGAACAAGAAGAGGTTCAGTTATTGGTACCCTTGGCACCATTGCCATATAATACAGAGTTTTCCCCTATGTCTGAGGCTCTTGTGGGGACATCAGAGGCCTCTTCCAGGGGTCAGATTTCCAAGGTTTATGTTGGAACATCGGAAACCTCTCCTGAAGCTTGGACTGCAGAGGTTTCTGTGGGGACATTGGAGGCCTCTCCTGAAGCCCAGGATGATTATAATTTTAGTCCGATAGCACTTCACACCCAATAGAAGATGAAGCCAGTTATCTAGGTTCCACTAAGACAGACGGTGGGACCAGAACAAGAACCTGTTTTTGTTCATGTTCCGTTTACAACATTGCATTTCTTAAACTGGAAACACTCTGTTGGATCTCATAGAGATAACTTGTCAGCAATGCATCAGTTGTTAGAAACTATTAAGATTTCCCATAACCCTAACTGGAGGGATATGCAAGTTATATTAAACACTTTTTTGACCACAGAGGAAATGAGAATGGTTTTAGAAAAAGTTTGGGCAGAAACAAGGAAGAGGTACTCAAGAGAGGAGGGTAGAGAAATTATTACCAATTAAAAAAGATCCTAAGTGGAACCCAAATACTAGCAGGGGTCAGCAATTAATAGAACAATATTAACAATCTTTTATGGGATTCAGCACAGGGTACCAAAACCAAAAAACTTCTCTAACTTGTATAAGGTCTGCCAGGGCCTAGATGAGAACCCATCTGCTTTTTTTTTTTTTTTTTTTTTTTAAACACCTCTGTCAAATAACCAGAAAGTGGACAGATCTAGACCTGGAGGAGGAGGCAAAGAGAAAACTGTTTGCTATACTGTTTATAGGGAAATCAGCCCCAGACATTAGAAAAAAGCTGCAAAAGATAGAGGGGAATGTCAATCTCACAGCTGATTGACAATGCCTATAAGGTTTATAACAACTGGGAAGTAAAGAGGGGGAGAGAAAGAATGATAGTACAGGCATCACTTATAGCAGCAGCTATGAGAGACAGAGTTAGGAGCAGAGGTGAAAGAAAGGAATTTTTAGGGAGGCAAGGGCAAGAGCGGGCAAGGGAAGCACAGAAAACTGCTTGCTTGGGCCACAATCAGTGTCCTATCTGCAAGAAGGAAGAGCACTGGAAGAAAGAACGTCCACTGAAGAAGAAAAAGAAAATGGGCAGTGAGGTAAGAGAGCGTGTTTTGATTATGTTGGAGGACTCGAACTGACAGGGACCAGGACAGTTTCCCCAGCAGATCCCCTGGTTCCAGTGAAGCTGGGGGAAGAAATAATTTATAATTGATTTCCTTCTGGATAGTTATAGAATCAATCATAGAATGGCTAGGGTTGGAAGGGACCTTAAAGATAATCTAACTCCAAAAACTCTGCCATGGGCAGGGATGCCACCCACTAGATCAGATTCGCAGGGCCTCCTCCAACATGGTCTTGAACACCTCCAGGGATGGGGCATTCACAACCCCTCTGGGCAAACTCTTCCAGTGCCTCACCACCCTCTGAGTGAAGAATTTCCTCCTAAAATCTAATTTAAATCTCCCCTCTTTTAGTTTAAACCATTCCCCCTTGTCCTGTCATTATCTGACTGAGCAAAGAGTTGCTCTCCATCTTTTTTATAAGCCTCTTCAACTACTGAAAAGCCACAAGGAGGTCACCCCAGAGCCTTCTCTTCTTTGGGATGAACAGTCCCAGCTCTCTCAGCCTTTCTTCATAGGAGAGATGCTCCAGCCCATTAATCATTCTTGTGGCCCTCCTCTGGCTTCGTTCTAACAGCTCCACATCCTTATTGTGCTGGGGCCCCCAGACCTGGGCAGAGTACTCCAAGTGGGGCCTCACAATGGCACAGTAGAAGGGGACAGTCACCTCTCTCAACCTGCTGGCCACTCCCCCTTTGATGAAGCCCATGATTCAGTTGTCTTTCTGGGCTGCAAGCTTGCAGTGTTAACTCACATCAACTTTTCATCTACCAGAAGCCCCAAGTCCTTCTCTGCAGGGCTGCTCTCAATGGGTTCTTCTCCCAGTCTGTACTCATGTCTGGGATTGCCCCAACCCAGGTGCAGCACCTTGCACTTAGAATCATAGAATTATAGAATATCCCAAGTTGGAAGGTACCCATAAGGATTATCTAGTCTAGGCAGGTCCTGCCTAATGAACCTGATCTCCTTCTATGACAAAGTGACACGCTTAGTAGATGAAGGAAAGGCTGTGGATGTGGTCTACCTTGGCTTCAGTAAGGCTTTTGACACTGTTTCCCACAGCATTCTCCTGAAGAAACTGGCTGCTCATGTCTTGGACTGGCGTAAGCTTCATTGGGTTAGAAACTGGCTGGCTAGCAGGGCCCAAAGAGTTGTGGTGAATGGAGTTGGAGGCCGGTCACTAGTGGCATCCCCCAGGGTTCAGTATTGGGGCCAGTTCTCTTTAATATCTTTATAGATGATCTGGATGAGGGGGTTGAGTGCACTCTCAGTAAGTTTGCAGATGACACCAAGTTAGGTGCGTGTCGATCTGCTCGAGGGTAGGAAGGCTCTGCTGGAGGATCTGGATAGGCTGGACCGATGGGCTGAGGCCAACTGTATAAAGTTCAACAAGGCCAAGTGCCAGGTCCTGCACTTGGGGCACAACAACCCCAAGCAGCGCTACAGGCTGGGAGATGTGTGGTTAGAAAGCTGCCTGGCAGAGAAGGACCTAGGAGTATTGGTTGACAGTCGGCTGAATATGAGCCAGCAGTATGCTCAGGCGGCCAAGAAGGCCAACAGCATCCTGGCTTGCATAAGAAGCAGTGTGGTCAGCAGGACTAGGGAAGTAATTGTCCCCCTTTACTCAGCTCTGGTGAGGCCACACCTCGAGTACTATGTTCAGTTTTGGGCCCCTTGCTAAAAGAAGGACATGGAGGTGCTTGAGCAAGTCCAGAGAAGGGCAATAAAGCTGGTGAGGGGTCTGGAGAAGAAGGCTTACGAGGAGTGGCTGAGGGAGCTGGGACTGTTTAGCCTGGAGAAGAGGCGGCTCAGGGGTGACCTTATCACTCTCTATAGGTACCTGAAAGGAGGCAGTAGCGAGGTGGCGGTTGGTCTATCCTCCCACATGCCCAGTGATAGGACGCGAGGGAATGGGCTAAAGTTGCACCAGGGGAGGTTTAGGTTGGATATTGGGAAAAACCTCTTTACTGAAAGTGTTGTTAGGCATTGGAATAGGCTGCCCAGGGAAGTGGTTGAGTCACCATCCCTGGAGGTCTTGAAAAGATGTTTAGATGTAGAGCAGTGACTACTTCCCTGGGGAGTCTCTTCCAGTGTGCGACAACCCTCTCGGTGAAGAACCTCTTCCTGATGCCTAGCCTAAACTTCCCCTGCCTCAGCTTGACACCACTGCCGCGGGTTCTATCACTGGTGGCTAAAGAGAATAGATTGGCGCCTGCCCCTCCACTCCCCCTCGTGAGGAAGATGTAGACCGTGACGAGGTCTCCCCTCAGCCTCCTCTTTTCCAGGTTGAACAGGACAAGTGACCTCAGCCGCTCCTCATACATCTTCCCCTCTAGGCTCTTCACCATCTTTGTCGCCCTTTTCTGGACACTCTCCAACAGTTTTACGTCTTTTTTGTACTGGGGTACCCAGAACTGCACACAGTACTCAAGGTGTGGCTGCACCAGTGCAGAGTAGAGCGGGACAATCACTTCCCTCGACCGACTAGCAATGCCGTGCTTGATGCACCCCAGGATACGGTTGGCCCTCCCGGCTGCCAGGGCACACTGCTGGTTCATATTCAACTTGCTGTCAACCAAAACCCCCAGATCCCTCTCTGTGGGGCTGCTCTCCAGAGTCTCGTCGCCCAGTCTGTATGTATAGCCAGGGTTACCCCATCCCAGGTGCAGGACATGGCACTTGCTCTTGTTAAACTCCATGTGGATGGTGATCGCCCAGCTCTCCAATCTGTCCAGATCATTCTACAAGGCCTTTCCACCCTCAACAGAATCCACAACTCCTCCAAGTTTGGTGTCATCGGCAAATTTGCTCAAAACACCTTCTAGTCCTACATCCAAATCATTTATAAAAACATTGAAGAGGACTGGCCCTAAAATGGAGCCTTGGGGGGACCCCACTGGTGACCAGCCTGATGTAGCTCTGTTTACCATAACATTTTGAGCCCTACCCATCAGCCAATTATTCACCAATCGTATGATGCTTTTGTCTAGCTCTATACTGAATATTTTGTCCAGTAGGATCCTATGGGAAACTGTGTCAAAAGCTTTACTGAAATCCCAAAAGAACACATCAGCTGGTTTCCCTTGACTGACTCGATGGGTGATCTTATCATAAAAGGAAATCAAGTTGGTCAAACAGGACCTACCCCTCATGAGCCCATGCTGGCTGGAACCTATGACTGCATTGTCCCCCCAGGTGTGCTTCAATAACTCCCAGGATAATTTTATCCATAATTTTACCAGGCACTGACATGAGACTGAAAGACCTGTAGTTAACAGGGTCTTCTTTCTTGCCCTTCTTGAAAATTGGTACATTTGCCAGCTTCCAGTCTACTGGGACCTCTCCAGATTTCCAAGACCATTGAAAAATAATTGAGAGAGGTCCCGTGATTACGTCAGCCAGCTCTCAAAGCACCCAAGGATGAATCCCAACCGGACCCATGGACTTGTATGGATTCGCCTGACCCTCCTTCCAGCAGCCATACACTTTCTTTTTATGCCTAAGCTCCAGAAGAAGATCCCTGGTCAGCCAGGCCGGCCTGCTGCCCCGCCTGCCTGACTTCTGATATTTTGGAATTGCCTGATCCTGTGCTTTTAGGAGGCAGTGCTTAAAGACTGACCAGCACTGATGGACGCCAATGCCTTCAGAAGCAGTTTCCCAGGGGACCCTGCTAGCTAGTTCCCTGAGCAGCCTGAAGTCTGCTTTCCCCATATCCAGGGCTGAAGTTTTGGTGGCAGTTTTCCTTCTGTCACCATAAATTCTAAACTCAACCACTTCATGGTCACGATGACTGAGACGGCCGCCAATTGCCACATCTCCCACAAGACCCTCTCTGTTCTCCAGCAACAGATCCAGGAGGTCACCTTTCCTAGTTGGCTCCCTTAGCACCTGCACCAAGAAGTTGTCATCTAGGTGCTTTATGAACCTCCTGGACTTGCTCGTGTCAGCTGTGTGGTAATCCCAATTGACGTCTGGCAAGTTGAAGTCCCCCATAAGGACAAGGGGAGTTGATCTTGAGGCATCTCTTGGTTCTGCAAAGAATAATTCATCGGCATTGTCGTCTTGGCCAGGTGGTCTGTAATAGACTCCCACAGCAGCAGCCCCTTTATTTGTTTGTCCCTTAATCCTTACCCAGAGGCTCTCAACTTTGCCATAACCAACTTGAAGTTCCACACAGCCCCTACTTCACTTACATTGCCACCCTCCCACCTCACCTACCCTGTCTGTCCCTCCTGAAGAGCCTGTAACCATCTGTCCTGGTTTCAGCTAGGATAGAGTTAATTTTCCTCCTAGTAGCTGGTAGGGTGCTATGTTTTGGATTAGGATGAGAAGAGTGCTGATAACATGCTGATGTTTTAATTGCTGAAGAGCAGTGCTTACACCAAGCCAAGGACTTTTCAGCTTCTCGCTCTGTCCTGCCAGCAGGCAGGCTGGGCGTGCAGCAAGAGCTGGGAGGGGACAGACCCAGGACAGCTGACCCAAACTGGCCAAAGGGGTATTCCATACCATCTGACGTCATTCTAAACAATATATAGGGGTGGCTAGCCGGGGTGGGGGGCCGGCTACTCGGGGGTAGGCTGGGCAGGTCACCAGCTTCGTTGCCCTTCTCTGGACTCGCTCGAGCACCTCGATGTCCTTGTAGTGAGGCGCCCAAAACTGAACACAGTACTCGAGGTGCCGCCTGACCAGATCCGAGTACAGGGGGGCAATCTCTTCCCTAGACCCACTGACCACACTGCTTCTTATGCAAGCCAGGATGCTGTTGGCCTTCTTGGCCGCCTGAGCATACTGCTAGCTCATAATCAGCTGACTATCAACCAATACTCCCAGGTCCTTCTCTTCCAGGCAGCTTTCTAACCACACATCTCCCAGCCTGTAGCGCTGCTTGGGGTTGTTGTGCCCCAAGTGCAGGACCTGGCACTTGGCCTTGTTGAACTTCATACAGTTGGCCTCAGCCCATCGGTCCAGCCGATCCAGAGCCTCCTGCAGAGCCTTCCTATCCTCGAGCAGATCGACACGTGCACCTAGCTTGGTGTCATCTGCAAACTTACTGAGGGTGCACTCAATCCCCTCATCCAGATCATCGATGAAGATATTAAAGAGAACTGTCCCCAATACTGAGCCCTGGGGGATGCCACTAGTGACTGGCCTCCAACTGGATTTGACTCCATTCACCACAACTCTTTGGGCCCAGCTAGCCAGCCAGTTTCTAACCCAATGAAGCTTACGCCAGTCCAAGCCATGAGCAGCCAGTTTCTTCAGGAGAATGCTGTGGGAAACGGTGTCAAAAGCCTTACTGAAATCAAGGTAGACCACATCCACAGCCTTTCCTTCATCTACTAAGCATGTCACTTTGTCATAGAAGGAGATCAGGTTCGTCAAGCAGGACCTGCCTTTCATAAACCCATGCTGATTAGGTCTGATCTCCTGGTTGCCTTGTAAGTGCCATGTGATGACACTGAAGATTATCTGCTCCAGGTGCTTCCCTGGCACTGAAGTCAGACTAACAGGCCTATAGTTTTCTGGGTCTACCCTCCAAGTCCTCTTGTAGATGGATGTCACGTTTGCTAGCCGCCAGTCGACTGGGAGCTCCCCTGATAGCCAGGACTGCTGATAAATGATGGAAAGCTGCTTGGCCAGCTCTTCCGCCAGTTCTCTCAGCACCCTCAGGTCGATCCCATCTGGCCCCATCGACTTGCATACATCTAAGTGCTGTAGCAGATCGCCAACCATTTCCTCGTGGATTATGAGGGCCGCATTCTGCTCCCCATCCCCTTCCACCAGCTCAGGGGGCTGTGTACCCAAAGAACAACTGGTTTTGCCGGTAAAGACTCAGACAAAGAAGGCATTAGGCACCTCAGCCTTTTCCTCATCTCTTGTCACTAAGTTTTCCCCCCGCATCCAGTAAAGGATGGAGATTCTACTTAATCCTTCTTTTTGTGTTGATGCATTTATAAAAACATTTTCTGTTATCTTTAACAGCAGTGGCCAGATTGAGCTCCAGATGAGCTTTGGCCTTTCTAATTTTGTCCCTGCACAGACTCGCAACATCCTTGTAGTCCTCCTGAGTGGCCCGCCCTCTTTTCCAAAGGTCATAAACCCCCTTTTCCTTCCTAAGCTCAAGCCACAACTCTCTGTTCAGCCAAGCTGGTCTTCTTCCGTGCCAGTTCGTCTTTGGTCACACAGGGATGGTCTGCTCCCGAGCCTTTAAGATTTCCTTCTTGAAGAGTGCCCAGCCTTCCTGGACTCTTCTGCCCTTCAGAACTACCTCCCAAGGGACTCTGCCAACCAGTGTCCTGAATAGTAGTACTTATATCATTATTATTATTATTTTCCTTTATTTTCTGTCCTAATAAACTGTCTTTATCTCTACCCACAGGCTTTAATTTTTTTTTCTGATTGTTTCCCCCATCCCAGAGAGGGAGATGGGCAGGTGAGCAAACAGCTGTGTGGTGCTTAGCTGCTGGCCAGGTTAAACAACAATATTCACTCACCTCTAACTAAGGGTTAAACCACCTCGGGAAACTGTGAAATGCCTTGTTCGTTTTCACTAGAGGATTAGCTCGAGTCCTCTTAATTCTGTGTATATGGGTCCCAAGGGGTCTTTGGCTGTGTATGTCTTCAATAACAGTTACATTTTTAATTATTGCCCCCAGGGTGCAAGCTCCCTTCCATCCTAGGGGCAATGCTTTCCTGGCCCTATTACCACATAGGCAATTTTACCACTTGGCTTTCGGGACTTGCCATCCAGTTACAGGATGCTTCCCTTGTTGTATCTGGTGTGAATTATATATATTAGCATTCCCATAGCTACAATATTCATTACAGTATGGATAATTCTCTACCTCATGGATTACATTTCCACAACCAGGGTCAGTATTGCCCCCTGAACTTCCATCAGTATGAAGAATGATATACATACTAATACAAAAACCCCTGAATACCCTGAAAACACTCTCATTCTATGCAATGCAACTCTTTTTCCCCTGTTACATGTGGTATTTAATATTTTTTCCTTAGGAGAAGTTAAAGGTTAGTTTACAACTATGATTCACACCTCCTCCTAATTTTTCTTTTTAAAGATTCTCCTATAGGAACATTCTCTCAGGTCTCAGGGTCAACTGATGCCTTCACCTGGGTGTAATAAGTGTAATGAGTCCATCCTTTCTCAGACGTTCTTCCTGTCATCTCAGTAGTCAGGAGCACTTGGAACAGTCCGTCCCACTCAGGTTGCAGCTTCGATTATCTCCATGTTTGTATCAGAACCCAGTCTCCTGCTTGGAATGGATGGATCGGGACTTCCAAGGGTGGAGTCTGGGGTAACAATCCACGGGTCCTGAGAGAGGACAAAGAGAACAGCAGCCCGAGTATATAGTTCTTAAGAAAAGCATATTTTGACACAAATTGAGGTAATTCATTCCCTTTGCCCAGGTAGAGCAATCCAAATAATATTTCATATGGTGAAACTCCCACATCTTTTCTTGGTAAAATTTCAATTTGGTGAAGTGCCAAAGGTAAGCACTTCGTTTGGGGAAGCCAAGTCTCCAGAACTTAGTCAATTGCTTCATTAGTGTCTGATTCCCTCCACCCTTCCAGAAGAGGAAGGATGCCAAGGAGTGTGTAATTTCCACTTAATTCCTAGAGTCCACATTAGCCCTTGCAATATTTCTGACATAAAGTGATTTCCTTGATCAGAGTCAATATTTTCAACAATTCCATACCTGGGAGTTATTTGTTCTAGAATTACTTTAGTTACTATGTTTGCAGTAGCAGATACTGAAGGGAAAGCTTCCACCCACCCTGACAAATGATCGACCAAGACTAATAAGCATTTAAATCTACCTACTCTAAGGAGTTCTGTAAAATCTACCTGTACATTTTGGAAGTGTTGAATTCCTGGTTCTCGCCCCCTTTGGGCTGACTGCGGATAATTTTCCTATTTACTTTTTGACATACTACACAACTCCTGCATACTTGTTCAGCCAGAGTATATCTATTACTCCACATACATATTTTCATAGCACAGCATCACACATTGCTTGAATTTCCCAATGACCCTCTTGATGTACCATGACACCTAGGAAAGTCTGTGTTTCTTTTTTGCTAGTTGGTGGAGACATAGCTATTATTTTGTTGATCACATCCATTGGGATTTGACAACGTCCATCCTGCCATTTTATTCCTAAAAACTGGATCTCTCGTACAGGTCCTTTGACTTTATTTTGTTTTATGGCAAAACCAGCGTTCAGAAGGATTTGGACTATTTTCCTCCCTTTCTCAAAAACTTCCTCTGCTGTGTCACCCCACACAATGATGTCATCGATGTACTGCAGGTGTTCAGGAGCTT
>NW_023310251.1:0-16549 GCF_011077185.1 Oxyura jamaicensis | reverse complement strand
CAGCTTCTAGATCCTTCTCACAGAAGCCACCCCTATGGCCCCCTGCTCCCAAAACCTTGCCACGTAAACCCACTACAGGGCATTGTATGGGTTGGGTCGAATCGACCACTGGGAAACTGCCAGAACCCCCCTGATGGGTTTGCCAAGTCCGTACCACTGAGCCTAAGCCAGTGTTCAAACCAAAAGTGGACAAAGAACGTAATGACCTGTGGCATAGAGCCTTGGCATTGGAAGTACCACAGCAGTTAGTTATTGTATAGTAAGTATATCCACCACCAACCTCCACGCTTTGCTACAATTGCTAAGCCAAAGAATTAATTCAGCAGAGAGAAGTCAGCCCATGGGAAATAGATCGATTCCAATTAGACCCATGCCTTCAGCCCCACAGCATGATCTAATTAATTTAAAAAAAAATACCCAGACAAAAAGCTTGCATCCCTGGGCAGGGCAGTGAGCCACCCTGCTTGGTGGGTGTTAGTTATACTATGTTTCTTTGATCAACACTATGAACCCGTCATTACCATCCCAATAGGAACAAAGAAGATTTTTGTAGATTCCCTTATTGACACAGTTGGCACAAATGTCAGTAATTAGTTCTGAAACAGCAGAGGACTTAAATATAAAGCCCAGTCACTAAGGTGAAGTGTACAGGGATTGATGAAGTCATAAAGGAATGCCCTACAGCAAAAAGCACCTTTTTGGCTCCCAGGTGAAAAGAAATTGACCCGTGCTGTATTGATTGGTGCTGCTAATACCAATGATTTAGGATTTGATTTGTTATATGGCAGAACATGGAAACTCCCTGATGGATCAGTCTGGAGTTTCACAGGACAAGGTGATGAGGAAATAGTGTGGTTTGAAGACGATGAGCCCAAATCTATATATTTATTACAGATGTCTATACCTCTTCCCCATGCAAAATTACTAATGGACAGTGGCGGCTTACAATTGATTATAGGTGATTGGATGTCAATACTGCACCTTTAACTGCCACTGTGCCAAATATTTGTGATAAATGATAAAATTCCAAATAGGATTTTAATCAAAATTTGTGATTTATTAACTAAATAGAGGCAAGCAAACAGCGCTGGGTGCGTCAAGAGTCTCTGCTCCACCAGGACGCACACCTATTAAATCAGGTGGTTGATTTTTATGCTACTAGACTAATACATATTTATCACTATTCCTAGAAAAGGCAGGGTTATTATAATTAGTTCCCAGAATCCGGACCCCCTCCGGGTGCATACGTATCAGTCTCTGGTGGTCTTCCTGGGGGTCTCTTGTGCTGAGACTCGTAGCCTCCCAGGCTTTGTCTTTCAGTCATCCTTCAGCTCCCCCCTTTCTCCTTATTTGGTGGATCCCTTTGCCAGACATCAGAGGCTTGGGCAGCATCTCATGCAGAAATCAGCAGTTTCCAAAAAAAAACTTCTTGGTCCTCTTATCTCTCAGACTCGAGTCTCAGTGTTCGTCCTTCAAGCCCTCTATTTACACAAATTTCTAGACCTTTAGCTAGCACAATACAAGAACTATGTACACTAACCACTCTGTTTTTCTTAGAAAGTTACATTTCATCATGTGGCCCTAGCATTGTTTCATCCTGACACAAATCAAATGAAACACATTTCACAATTCCCCACTTCCTTTTTTCATAGTATTGATTCGTGTTTTCTCTTCATTCCTTTTCTAGTAACAATTGGATCTCATCTGTCGGTTCTGGGAGGGAAGTCCATTTCTTAAGCATCATTACTGATACATCACCTTTCTTCTCTATTGAAGTCATTACAAACTGGGTACTATTTATTATTCGGTGTATTAGTAATGTAAAGCAAGGTATCATACAAGGTAAAAATAATAACATCATTATACCACATGAAAACAAAAACAATATTCTTTTAACCCATGGTCCACCAGGCAGCCATGAAAACAAATCCCAATCCGTACCCCTCCAAGTTTGTACTGGGACATGAGCCAATTTTCTGATTTCCTTCGTTATTTGTTTAACCACTTTCCCATTATCATCGATTAGTAAGCAACAATTAGAATCATTCAGTTTTCCACACACACCTCCTTCTTCTGCTAGTAAATAGTCTAAAACCATTCTATGTTGAAAAATGGCATTCCTCATCTGGGTGGACTGATCAGCTAAAAGATCCAAAGCTGTCGCTGTTTGATTGGTTATAATTTCGAGGACAGCTTGCAATCTAATTATTTGATTCAAATTATAAATAGGTTCCCGGGCTCCTGATACTACCTCGTTCGGGTTCCAGGTAGCTGGTCCGTAATACTGTATGATTCTTTCAGGAGGCCATTCATTTTCTCCCCATTTTTGAGCACTACCCCCTGCTAAGGAAACATCAATGGATCGTTGTATTCTATTCAGATCATCATATAGTCTTATTCCTAAATTATTCCCTTGTATTTGTGACAATAAAAAGAGCAAGGGTCTTATGTACCCCACATAGCATATGCCCGACCAGTTTTTGGGTAGTCTCTTATAAGCATGTTTGCCACACACCCAATAATGTCCCTTTAGGGCCCACGTTCCGTTTGGAAAAGGACCATCCCACCCTTCTTTATTTCTTGGAGCATGAAAGTACAGAGTATCTTTGTTACCGAGTGGTCCTGTTACAATGTTTTTTCCATATGTACACCTCCAAGCCCCCGCATCAGATTTCCACTCACAACTACAATTAAGTCCCTTTTGGCAACCTGTCATATTATGAGCTGACCAGAAATATTTAAAGAACACTCTCCCCCCATTTTCATTTTGCCATTTCCAGTGGTAGACCCTTACCACATTTTGTTCTTTAGTGGTGTTATCCCACTGACAGCTCAACATCTGACCGTCAAATTGTCTCGTCGCTTGTGCTTTTGCCACGGCTTCACATCCAGGTCCAAAGAATTCTTTATATGAGCATTTCAGCCAAGTCCCGTTTCTCAGCTGGACATGTGTGGCGTTCCATTTCCCACTGTGTGCTGTGCAGTTCATAGGTTTACATTCAGGATCAGTACAATCATATCCAGGGGACAGAGTCCAGTTGCAAATGCTTTTTCCCACCGGTACCATTCCTGTTCTGTTTAAACAGTATATACCCCGATCTGACGAGTGCAATTTCCACGGGTCTCCTTCCTCTTTCCAAAATTGTGTCCCATTATGAACTTCACTCAAATTACTAACCCACCACTTAGGTTCGACCGGGCCAGCTACCCAGGGCCAATTCCCAGCTCCCCCCGGTCCACCACAAACCCAGTAGTTACTAAGGCTAAAGTCCTTAGCCACTTCCTCCCCCAGAGTGAAAGTTATTTCTCCATTCTTGCCCATGGCTCAATTGCCCCTGTAATAACAATACCAGGAAGTATAACATTTCTTATCCTTATTTCCGTCCAGTCTTGAGAGTGTAGTAAACGTCTCCAATCAAGAGGTTGGGCCCGCTTCCAGGATCGATTTGGGCTTTGTTACCATTCAGCTTTTCAGGGCGATACGGCTCCTGGAAAACTAATCACAACTCTATATGAATTTTAAAAAGATTCTTATATTATTTTTCTTGGGACAACTTAACCTTAGTATGGGAGAAGTCCGGTCGAGGCCCTCTCACTCAGCAGTCAATACCCATAGGGGTTGCCTCCCTCGGTAGACCATACACACCGCAGTGGAGAGTCCTACCCCGGTCTTGCCTTCTCCCTTTTCTCCTTCTAGGCTTGTCCTTTTTACCTGGTGTCTTTAATTCACGCATAGCTTCATTACCAGAATATTAGTTCCAGTTCCCCAGGAATGGATTCAACCCTTCAAGCTTCGGTAGTTATTGGCCCCTTTACTCTGGATGCGTGGGTCCAACCCCTTTCTGCTGTTCTCACAGCTGTTTCAGTAGTAAGTAAAACAAGAAAGGGCCCTTCCCATATAGGAGATAGGCTTTTTCCTTTCCAGGTTTTTATTAAAACCTTATCTCCCAGTTTTAACTGGTGGATTGCAAATCCTAAAGGTGGTGTTTGAGCCATCATTCCAATTTCTCTTAGTTCTTTTAATCTTCTTCCAATGGTGATTATATACTTCTGAATATTATGATCTTCAACCACATTATTCCCTAGAGGCATCCCTTGAGAATAAGGCATGCCATATAACATTTCATATGGTGATAATCCAGTCTCAGTGTGTGGTTTAGTTCTAATATTTAAAAGTGCCAATGGTAAACATTTTGTCCAGGGCATTTGTGTCTCGATCATTAATTTAGCCAATTGTTGTTTTATTGTTTGATTCATTCTTTCTACTTTTCCTGAGCTTTGTGGGTGCCACGGAGTGTGGTATTCCCACTGAATACCTAATGATTGACATAAAAATGTTATTACTTTTGAAGTAAAGTGTGTGCCCTGATCAGAATCAATATACTGGATTATCCCATATCTGGGTATTAGGTGTTCTAATAAAATTTTTACCACCACTTGTGCTGTAGCTCGTGCTACAGGAGAAGCTTCAACCCATTGCGTTAAACGATCCACTATTACCAACAGATATTTTATCCTCCCTACCTTAGGCAATTCAGTGAAATCAACTTGCACTTTTTCGAAAGGTCTGTAAGCTGTCTTTCTCCCCCCTGTGGCCGCTTGTCGAAACACTTTCTTATTTATCTTCTGACAAGTTAAACAACCTTGTGTAATTTGCTTTGCTATTTCATAAATCCCGATGCAACCGAATTGTTTAAGGAAATGATCACTTAATGCTTTTGTACCCCAATGTGTGTGTGCATGTAACCGTTCTAATATTTGTCTCGTACAGGCTTTTGGTAATATCTCTCGTCCGTCAGGCAGTGTCCATTTTCCTTGTTCTAATTTAGCCCCTATTCTCTCCAATTTTATTTGTTCTTCAGGAGTAAACTTTTTTTCCCATTCTTCTTGTTTTTCTTCCTCCAGTATTACATTAATTTTAACGACCGGAGTCCTCAAGGCCGCTCTTTGGGCTTCTTTATCCGCTAAATTATTTCCCCTGATTCGATAATCTAATCCTTTTTGGTGTCCTCTCACATGTACTACTGCTATCTCCTTCGGTTCTCTTAGTGCCCTTAAAATTTTTACTATTAATTCTTGATGTATGAGATTTCTTCTTTGAGTGTTAATTAAACCTCTTTCTTCCCAAATTTTTCCAAAAGTGTGGACCATCCCATATGCATATTTTGAATCTGTAAATATAGTCCCACTTTTTCCCTTTAATAATTCCAGGGCCCTACATAAGGCATACAGCTCACAAGCCTGAGCTGACCATGATGGACTTAAAGGCCCTGATTCCACAGGTTCTAGGTCCTTATTAATTATTGCATATCCTGATTTTCTTTTTCCTTCCACTACTCGGGAGGAACCATCTACAAATAGTGCTTCCCCTTTTTGCAACTCAGTGTCCCTTAAATCTGGCCTTCCCTTTGTCTGGGTCTCAATTACCTCTAAGCAATTATGTTGTAATTTGTCAGATGGTTCTCCAGACAAAAATTGTGCTGGACTCTGAGCAGAGGTTACTCTCAGTTCCAAGTCAGGGGAATCAATTAATATTGCCTCATACTTTAGGATTCAGCTATCTGTTAACCATTTTTCTGCTTTCTGTTGTAAGACACTTTGGACATTGTGTGGAGTATATACCTTTAAAGGGGCACTGAAGGTAATCTTTCTGACTTCCTCTATTAATAATGCTGTAGCAACTAAAGCTTGAAGACAGGCAGGCCAGCCTCTGCTTACTGGATCGAGTAACTTAGAACAATACCCTACAGGTTTCTTAATTCCTGCCCAATCTTGAGTAAGAACTCCATATGCTGTCTGATTTGATGTATTCACAAAAAGATAGAAAGGTTTTTCCAGATCTGGGAGGCTTAATACAGGTGCTTGTATTAATGCCAATTTTATTTCCTCGAATTTTTGATCATCTTCTGTGAACCACTTAAGTCGGTCATTAGTTAATTTTTCATATAAAAATTTGACTTTTTCACTATAATTCTCAAGCCATGGTTTACAATATCCTAATAATCCTAATATTTGCCGAATTTCTTTTTTAGTTTGTGGGGGTCTTAAAGATAGAATACCAGATACCCTGTTAGGATCTAACTTCTTTTTCCCTCCACTCAGCCAATGCCCTAAGTATTTCACTTCCTGCTCCACAAATTGCAATTTTGATCGAGATACTTTTAATCCCTTTTCTCCTAGGAAATTTAATAATTTAATAGTGGCTTCTCGGGTTTCTTCCTCAGTTTCTCCTGCCACTAATAGATCATCCACATATTGCAATAATTTTACTTCCTTGGGTAATGTGAAATCTTGTAAGATCTTCTCTAAAGCTTGTCCAAATAGATTTGGTGATTCTGTAAATCCCTGTGGCAGCACAGTCCATCTTAATTGTTGTTTTCATCCTGTTTTGGGATCCTCCCATTCAAAGGCAAAATAATCTCTGGATCCCTCATCCAGAGGGCAGGACCAAAAAGCATCTTTCAAATCTATTACACTATACCACGTGTGTCTGGGAGATACATGACTCAGTAAAGTATAGGGATTTGCCACCACAGGAAATTTAGTAATTGTTCTCTGATTGACAGCTCTCAGGTCTTGTACCATCCTGTAGGACCCATCTGACTTTTTTACAGGGAGGATGGGTGTATTATGAGGTGACATACATGGTTCTAAAGTTCCTTCCTCCAGAAGTCTGTCTACTACAGGTTTTAATCCTTTTCGACCCTCCATTGGTATAGGGTATTGTTTGATTCTGATTGGACGATGTGGATCTATTATTTGAACACTTATAGGGGTCATTTCTATTTTTCCAATTTCCCCTTCCTTATACCATACTGAAGGGTTAATAGATTCCTCATCTTCTTGTGTTAAAGTGTACAATTTAATCTGCAATTTGTCTTCTTGGCTATGAATGCTCAGGTTTAATTTTAAAATCAAATCCCTTCCTAATAAATTGTGCTCTGCTTCAGGGAGCAACAGTAAATCATTAAAACAAATTTTCTCTTCTGTTTCTACTTCTATATCTTTTAAGACAGGTACTTTAAAAGGCTCTCCTTTTGCCCCTACTATTGATACATAACTTTTCCCTTTTTCTATTCCTCTTGGAAGTTTGTTGGATAGTGGATTTTTCAGCCCCTGTGTCCACTAAGAATGAAACTTCTTCTTTATGGGGACCAATTAATAGTTTTATCAAGGGCTCTGTTGATGTTGAAGTCCCCAGAAAATATAGCCCCTGACACCCCTATTCTTCTTTGAATATTTTCTCATCTTGTTCCCGCTTACGACAGTTCTTCTGAATATGCCCTTTCTTGTTACAGTAGTAACAGATGGGAATTGTGCTTTTCTCTTGATAAGCCTGTCCTCTGTGTGTTTTGTCTACTCCTTTCTCCCTTCTTTCTCCAGACAAGGTCTTATCTCTCTGACTTTCTCTTACAGCTGCTACAAAGATCTTGGCTTTTGCTTTTTGTTTCTCCTCATCTCTCCTGACATACACTTTCTGTGCTTCCCTAAGTAATTCTTCTAATCCTCTTTCTGGCCAGTTTTCCAGTTTTTCTAACTTCCTTCTTATGTCCCCCCATGATTTAGCTACAAATTGTGTTTTAAGAAGTGTGGTTCCAGCCACTGTATTTGGATCTATTCCAGAATACATTTGTAAACTTTTTTTTAATCTCTCCAACCATTCTGTTGGAGATTCATCTTTCCCTTGTTGTTCATTAAATGCTTTATGAATATTCTTTCCTCGGGGAACCGCTTCCCTTATTCCCTGTATGATTAATGTTCTCAAATCCTTCATATTCTGCCTTCCTTGTGGTTGTTGATCCCAGTGGGGATCCACATTTGGCCATTTCTGGTCTCCTGGGAGTCCTGCCTGATTCTGTCTTTCCCAAATCCTCATTCCTGCTTGCCTGATCATTCCCCTTTCTTCGGCCGTAAATAAGATCCCTAAAATGGACCGTAGATCTTCCCAGGTATAAGTATTAGGACCCAGGAATTGGTCTAGTTTTTCAGCTACTCCGAGAGGGTCGTCTAATAAAATCCCCATTTCTCTCTTAAAGTTTCTTACATCTGTGGTATTTAATGGCACTGCCACAAACCCGATGCCCCCCTGATTGCCTCCGAGGGGTACTTCTCGTAAGGGATATAGAGAAGCTCCCTCAGATGCATCAGTTTTACTTCTCGTACAGGCCGCTGGGGGTCGATCTAATTCCAGTGTTGGTGGTGGTGGAGGCAGGGGCAACGGTGGTACTGATGAAGAGTCTACGGCCACCGGAGGCAGGGGCAACGGTGGTACTAATGAAGATTCTACGGCCACCGGAGGGGGAGCAGCCGCCGGGGGTGGATTGTTAAGATATGGAGGTAGTGGGGGTGGTAAGTTATCTAACGGCTCCCATTCTTTTTATTTTTCATGTTTTTCTTCTTTTTCTTCATCTTCCTCGGACTTCTCATCTGCTCTCAGTGTAAATATTGAGGCTGGAAAAAGACGTGAAGCCCTGATCCATAACTCTGCATAATCCCTTTCCTCCTGACTAAAAGGTTTCTTTGAATTAACATGTATATTTAAGGCCTTACAAATCCAGTCTTCAGAGGATCCAAAAACAGGCCAGAATACATTTGGTCTTAGAGGTTTCTTCGTCCATTCTACCATACAATACTGAATCATTTTTACTTTACTTTTTCCTTTTCTGGGGCCTCTTTCATTCCAATTTTTAATCATTGACCCTAACGGACTTTCTGGTGGTATGTCTGGTAATTTTATCCCTTTTTTCTCATCTCGGGTCTTCGATTTTACCTGACCCATCTAGGAATTTTACTGTGGCAATTCCTACAGCCCTTGGTTACCCAGTAAGAGTGTCTTGCAGGGGGTCCTTAAACTATCACCCACCCACGAATCCTATAGGAATCGCTTTGGTCCTTCACCGGCCAAGTCCCTCGCAGGAGATTGGAACCGCGATTAGAAGACCTCCACACTCGCTTCGGAACTAGGTTCCGTCTCATTCACACTCTTACACACACAGGCAACCGAATCCCACCCAACCGAACGGTATATGCTTAATACTCACGACTCCGTCGTCTTCGTCCGGATCTTTGCACGCAGAATTACGGGCAAAATACAATGCTGCAGCCGGCAAGGGAGTTCATAAAGAATCAAATTCTTTGCTTGCCTTTCTTCAGGTTCGAGATGGCATTAGTCCTGACCTGACTCAAACAGGAGCCACCACAGGAGTGGTGGGGCGCCCCTCCTAGATCAAGTCAGAATTCAGGAACCAAGACCCTCCCGGACGAGCCCCCAATTGTGATAAATGATAAAATTCCAAATAGGATTTTAATCAAAATTTGTGATTTATTAACTAAATAGAGGCAAGCAAACAGTGCTGGGTGCGTCAAGAGTCTCTGCTCCACCAGGACGCACACCTATTAAATCAGGTGGTTGATTTTTATACTACTAGACTACTACATATTTATCACTATTCCTAGAAAAGGCAGGGTTATTATAATTAGTTCCCAGAATCCGGACCCCCTCTGGGCGCATGCGTATCAGTCTCTGGTGGTCTTCCTGGGGGTCTCTTGTGCTGAGACTCGTAGCCTCCCAAGCTTTGTCTTTCGGTCGTCCTTCAACTCCCCCTTTCTCCTTATTTGGTGGATCCCTTTGCCAGACATCAGAGGCTTGGGCAGCGTCTCATGCAGAAATCAGCAGTTTCCAAAAAAAACTTCTTGGTCCTCTTATCTCTCAGACTCGAGTCTCAGCGTTCGTCCTTCAAGCCCTCTATTTACACAAATTTCTAGACCTTTAGTTAGCACAATACAAGAACTATGTACACTAACCACTCTGTTTTTCTTAGATAGAAAGTTACATTTCATCATGTGGCCCTAGCATTGTTTCATCCTGACACGAATCAAATGAAACACATTTCATATATTGAACAATTGGTAACCCAAATTCATAGAATCATAGAATGGTTTGGGTTGGAAGGGATCATCTGATTCCAACCCTTCTGCCATGGGCAGGGACACTTCCCACTAGACCAGGTTGCTCAAAGCCCCATCCAACCTGGCCTTGAATACTTCCAGGGAGGGGACATCCACAACTTCTCTGGGCAACCTGTTCCAGTGTCTCACCACCTTCAAAGTGAAGAATTTCTTCCTTATATCTAAATCTAACCTCTTTTAGTTTAAAGCCATTACTCCTCCTATCACTACACTTCCTGATAAAGAGTCCCTTGTGAGCTTTACTGTAGGTCCCCCTTAGGTATTGGAAGGCCGCTATAAGGTCTCCCTGGAGCCTTCTCTTCTCCAGCTCTCTCAGCCTCTCTTCATAGGATAGATGCTCTAGTCCCTTGATCATCTTCATGGCCCTCCTCTGGACTCGTTCTAATACTTCTGTGTCCTTGTGCTGGGGGCCCCAGAGCTGAATGCAGTAACTCCAGGTGGGGTCTCATGAGAGCAGAGCAGAGGGAGAATCATCTCCCTCGACCTGCTGGCCACACTTCTTTTGATGCAGCCCAAGATATGATTGGCTTTCTGGGCTGCAAGTGCACATTGCCAGCTCATGTTGAGCTTTTCATCAACCAATGCCCCAGGTCCTTCTCATCAGGGCTGCTTTCAATCCTTTCTCTGCCCAGCCTGTATTTCTGCTTGGGATTTCCCTGGCCCAGATGCAGGACCGTGCACTTGGCCTTGTTGAACCTCATTAGGTTTGCACAGGCCCAACTCTCAAGCCTGTCAAGGTCCCTCTGGATGGCATCCCTTTCCTCCAGTGTGTCAATCGCACGTCACAGTTTGGTTTCATCTGCAAACTTGCTGAGGGTATACTCAGTCTCACTGTCCATGTCACTGACAAAGATGTTAAATAGTGCTGGTCCCAATACTGACCCCTGAGGAAATTCAGGGAGCATCACGCCCATGGATGGCAACTTTAAGACACTAAAGATATGTTTTTCATGATTCTGCTGCAGGAACATGATAAGGCTCAATTTGTTTTTCCTTGGAAAGAGATACAGTTTACCTTTAATATGCTGCCTCAAGGATATAAACACTCCCCTACTATTGCTCAGAATGGCTTGGCAAAGGTTTTAACAGAAATCCCTAGCCCACCAGGCATTGTAATATATCAATACATCAATGACATTGATAGGAGGGAAAAATGCAGAGTGGGTCATACATGACATGGAAACTCTACGAGAAAAAATGATATCTTTGGGATTAGATGTTCCTCTGTCAAAATGTCAGGTGCCCGTGGAAGAGGTTAAGTTCCTGGGAGTTTGGTGGATTAAAGGAGCTGCTTGTATTCCTCCAGACACCCTGAAGAAAAACAGAGCAGGGGCAGAGTCCCTCTAGCACAAAGGAGTTACAGCAAGGTCTGCGAGTTTTAGGTTACTGGTGTAAACATATCCCTGTTTTGTTTTGTTTTGTTTTGTTTTTTTTCTATCATTACCCATCCCTTATGTAATCTGCTTTGAAAAGGGAAATCATGGAACTGGACTAAACAACATGAGGCTGCTTTAGAATTATTAATGAAAGAACTGAGGTTATTCCAACAGCTAGGTTCCTTATACCTCACCGACCCTATCCATGTAGAATGGGGATTCAGTGAACACAGTTCCCATTGTAATCTCTGGCAAAAGGGACCAGAAAGACCAGAGAGACCACTAGAGTTTAGCTCCCACCCTTTTAATAACACCAGAATGAGTTATTCTGATCTTGAGAAAGCTTGCTGTCTCTAGTGCGAGCAGTTCCCTGGCAGAACAGATAGACCAGTGTGATTGTTCAGGGTCCTTTCCATCTCTTAGATATAGTTTGCAAGGGTATGGTACGACCTGCAGGAATTGCCCAGAAACCCACAGTCCATAAGTGGTATGCCTATCTGGAAGGTTTCAGTGATATTGTGCCTATTACGGAAGGCAATGTTAAGGTATCTAAATTGCAAAAAGATATAAACAATACTTTGCTATTCCAAACCCCACCAAGCAAACCATCTCCAATTCAGGAGGCATCTCCTCTGAGGGAAGGCAGTGACTTTAAGGGGGTATGGTTCACCAATGCATCATAGGCAAAGTAATGAGTGGAAATATAAGGCTATGGTTTTAGAAGTAGCCACAGGACAAAGATTAGAAGAAACAAGTAAAGGGAGTGCTCAATGCTATATTTTGTGATAAATGATTGAGTCCCAAATAGGATTCTAATTAAAGTTTGTAATATATTAAGCGAATAGAGGCAAGCAAACAGCGCTGGGTGCACCGGGAGTCTCCGCTCCACCAAGATGCACACCGGTTACATCAGGCGGCTGGTTTTTATGCTCCTAGACTAATACATATTCATCACTATTCTTAGAAAAGGCGGGGTTATTATAATTAGTTCCCGGAATACAAACCCTCTCCGGACGCATGTGTATCAGTCTCTGGTGGTCCCTCTGGGGGTCTCTTGTGCTGAAGGCTCGTAGTCTTCCTCCCAGGCTTTGTCCTTCGGTCGTCCTTCAACTCCCCCTTTCTCCTTATTTGGTGGATCTCTTTGCCGGACATCAGAGGCTTGGGCAGCGTCCCATGCAAAAGTCTGCAGTTTCCTAAAACCTCCTTGGTCCTCTTATCTCCCAGACTCGAGTCTCAATGTTCGCCCTTCAAACCCTCTATTTACACAAATTGCTGGACCCTTCCTTTGCATGATACAAGAACTATGTACACTAATCACTCTGTTTTTGTTAAATAGGAGCTTATATTTCATCATGCGGCCCTAGCATTGTTCCATACTGACACGAATCAAATTAACACATTTCACATTTCATGTCATGCAAATTTTAACAGGGTATATTTTAAGAGTAGTACCTACATTGCCTACCAGCCTATGTTTATATATTATCTATTATATTCTATCTATTTATATATTATATATTTATATAATATATCTAATATATACATATATTTATCTGTTTGCAAACACATTCAGGGGCTGTGCTTGGGGTAGGCAAGAGAAAGCATTTTAGTTGCTATTATTTATTTAGTCTGGAGAGCTAGGGAATGGAGGTGAAGGGATGGGAGTTGGTAGTAACCTTCCTCGTGAATTGACCATCTCTCCATGAAAAAATATCCAGCCAATTGTCAGTCTTTTTCCAATTTATACTGTTTCTTTGAAGGTAGGATAGGAAAGTAATTCAGAAATGATAATCAGGTGTACTGGGTCTGGCTGGGATGTTAACTTTCCCTGCAGCAGCCCATACAGCGCTGCGCTCTGCACTTGTAGCTGGAACAGCAGTGGTATCACACTGGTGTTGTGTCTGCTGCTGAGCAGTGCTGGCACAGCATCAGGACTCTCTCTGACCCTCCTAGGGGGTGGGCAAAAAAGTGAGAAAGAAACATTACCAGGGCAGCTGACCTAACCCAACCCAAGGGATATTCCATACCATGTGGGGTCACACTCAGCAATAAAAAGTGGAAAAAGGAAGAAGAGGGGAGGGGTGGGCTCTCGTTGTGAAAATGTCTGTCCTCCTCCCGCACACTGGCTGCGTGTGTTGAGGCCCTGCTTCAAGGACGTGGTCAAGCATCACTCATTTGTGGGAAGTAGGGAGTAATTTCTTTCCTCTGCACTTCCACATAGCCTTTACCTGTTTTGTTTAGTTATTCCTTCCCCCTCCCTCTTCCCCTTTCCCTTTTTTCCCTTTAGTTGAATTGTTTAATTAATAATCATATTTCCTTAATAATATATATATATTTTTTTTTTTCTCTTTAATTAAATCATCCTTATCTCAACCCGTGAGTTGTTCTTTCCTTTACTTCTTCCCCTCCTCATCTGAGGAGGGGGAGTGAGAGAGCGGTTGTGGTGTTCAACTGCCTAGCACGGTAAAACCACCACATCAGGTTACAGGCAACAATAAGGGAATATGGTCTGTGGTATGTAGGAAGCACACAATGCAAGAAGAGAAGGCAGGCACTCTAGCTAAGCCTCTCCAGAAGCACTAATGAAATGTTTATAGATACCTTAAAGGAGGCTGTAGTGAGGTGGCAGTTGGTCTATTGTCCCATGTGCCTGGTGACAGGACGATGGGGAATGGGCTAAAGTTGCGCCAGGGGAGTTTTAGGTTGGATATTAGGAAGAAGTTCTTTACTGAAAGAGTTGTTAGGCATTGGAACGGGCTGCCCAGGGAAGTGGTTGAGTCACCATCCCTGGAGGTCTTTAAAAGACGTTTAGATGTAGTGCTTAGTGATATGGTTTAGTGGAGGACTTGTTAGTGTTAGGTCAGAGGTTGGACTCGGTGATCTTGGAGGTCTCTTCCAACCTAGATGATTCTGTGATTTTGTGATTTTATGACTGAGCGGGAAAGACTAGCTGGAGAACAGTATACCTGGCCAAGGAAGTTGTTAGGAGAGTCTTACTTCTCTTTTAATTCCACAACTGTCTCTGAATTTGGGCCCAGGTAGAGGAAGGGAGAAGGGTGAGGAGAACAAACAGGTTTAATATATGACACCGACTAGAACTACAAAGATTTGACAGGTCTATTTTTTGTGAGTGGCTGCGTTTTCTGTCATAGGAACCCAATACTCATTCTTTAGTAGGAATGGTCTTCTGGCAGTTTACCTTCCTGAATTACCTTACTGAAGTACCAGACTGGTATTTACTTATGCAGAGCAAGGCAGGGCGGCAGAAACATAGCTATGCCGGATTGCTTCATATTAAACTATAGTAATAGTAAAGACCTCAGAAAGGCCAACAATACAAAGTTGGCTCAGTCTCCCACCTGCATCAGAACCAGTGACACAAAAAAGGCACAAAGGGTATTAGTAATTGGAGACTCCTCTCTGAGAGGCACTGAGGCACCCCTTTGCCGTCCAGATTATCTCTCCAGAGAGGTTTGCTGCCTGCCTGGTGCCGCATCCACAATATTACGAAGAGGCTACCAAACCTGGTGGGTCCAAAGGACTACCACCCCTTCCTATTTCAAGTAGGATCAAACGAGGCTACAACAAGGAGACTCCGAAATATCAAAAGGGACTTTATGTCCCTTGAAAAGATGTTGACGGGATCAGAAGTGCAAGTAGTGTTCTCCTCTGTCCTCCCAGTTCGTGACTGGGACCCAAGAAGAAGGAGACAAATGGACCAACTGAACGATTGGCTGCGTGGCTGGTGTAATGCTCAAGGTTTTGGGTTCTGCAATCTTGGATGCACTTTTGAGAGACCAGGCTGGGCATGCTGACACCAGATGGGACACACCTGACCAGGTGGGGCAAAAGTGTTCTGGGCAGCGAGCTGGCTGGGCTCATCAGGAGGGCTTAAACTAGATGCAGTGGGGGAAGGGGATGAAGTGAAAGAAGCAAACCTGAGTGAAGCACCTCTGAGTGAAGCACCTCTGAGTGAAAGAAGCAAACCTGAGAACATTGTCACTTTAGGAAACAACAGGGAAATACTTGTGAACTGTCCCAAAGCAATCAGAAAGGGTTCTTCTGGACAAGGGATGCGACCAATAGCCCAGCTGAAGTGCCTCTACACCAATGCACGCAGAATGGGAAACAAGCAGGTGTTGGAATCCATGGTGCAATTAGACAAATATGACCTCACTGCTATCGTGGAATTGTGGTGGGACAGATCACACAACTGGAACACTGGGACAGAGGGCTACAAGCTCTTCAGAAGAGACAGGCAGGGAAGGAGGGTCAGGGGTGTTGCCCTCTATGTGAGGGAAGGGATTGATTAAGAAGAGGTGCCTCTGAGAAACAGCCACAGACAGGTTGAGAGCTACCTTGTGGATGAAATTTAAGGACCGGACCAATAAAGGACATCTTGTGGTCAGGGTCTACTATAGGCCGCTTGATCAACGGGAGCCTGTTGATGAGGCATTCTTGCTTCAGCTACAAGAAGCATCATGCTCACACACTCTCATCCTGATGGGGGACTTCAGCCACCTGGATATCTGCTGGGAAAGCTACACAGAAGGCTGTAAGCAATCCAGGAGACTCCTAGAGTGCGTTGAGGATAACTTCCTGGTCCAGATATTAGACAAACCAACCAGAGGAGAAGCGTTACTGTACCTGGTGCTCACCAAAGCAGATGAACTCATTAAAAGAGGTTAAGATTGGTGGCAGTCTGGGCTGCAGTGACCACACCCTGGTTGAGATTGTGATCTCGAGGAATATGGGCCTGGCGAAGCGCAAAGTCAGGACCCTTTACTTCTGAAGAGTGAACTTCCAGCTATTTAAAGACCTAGTGGATGAAATCCCCTGGAACACCGTCCTTAGGGACAAAGGAGTTGAACAGAGCTGGAAACTCTTTAAGGACAATTTTCTTAGAGCACAAGAGCTCTCCATCTCCCTGTGTAAGGAAGCAAGCAGCAAGGGCAGAAAAACAGGGTGGTTGAGCAAGGACCTACTGGTCAAACTGAGGTGCAAGAAGGAAATGCACAGGCAGTGGAAGCAGGGACATGTGGCCTGGGAAGAGTACAGGGATGCTGTCTGGATGTGCAGGGATGGGATCAGGAAAGCCAAGTCACAGATGGAACTGAGCTTGGCAAGTGTAGTGGGTTTATGTGACAAGGTTTTGGTAGCAGGGGGCCATAGGGGTGGCTTCTGTGAGAAGGATCTAGAAGCTG
>NW_023310250.1:0-1550 GCF_011077185.1 Oxyura jamaicensis | reverse complement strand
ATACTATGAGGAAGACATAGGGCCTTCCTCCCAAAGACCACTGCCCATGTCCTTAAGACCCCTGCCCACAATTCTTGGAAGAATGCGCAAGCGCAAAGGACTGATAAGCTAATTAGCATAAGAAGCGTGAGTAGGCGGGTTTAGGTAATGAATATGTATAGGTGTTAACTGAATATTCGTTGTTCTGCTGTATAAATAGGAGATAGTTTGTCACTTTGGGTATGCACGTTAGGTGGAAGGATCCCCCGTGCATCCAGCGCTGTCAATAAAGAATACTTCGTCACTAAGAAGAAATTTTGACTTCGTTCTTTAAATCATCAGCCTGTCGTTATAGGAGAGGTGCTCCAGCCCTTTGATCATCTTTGTGGCCCTCTTCTGGACTTGTTCTAATAGGTCCATGTTCTTCTTGCGCTGGGGGCCCCAAAGCTGAATGCGGGACTCCAGGTAGAATCTCATGAGTGCAGAGTAGAGGTGGGGGAATCACTTCCCTTGACCTGCTGGCCATACTGCTTTTGGTGCAGCCCAGGCTTTCTGGGCTGCAAGCGCACATTACTGGCTCATGTTGAGTTTCTCATCAACCAACACCCCTAGGTCCTTTTCCTCAGGATTACTCTCAATCCATTCTCCACCCAGCCTGTATTTAAGGCATTTGACACCGTTCCCCACAGCATTCTCCTCAGGAAACTGGCTGCTCATGGCTTGGACTGGCGCACACTTCGTTGGGTTAATAGCTGGCTGAATGGCCGGGCCCAGAGAGTTGTGGTGAATGGAGTCAAATCCAGTTGGAGGCCGGTCACTAGTGGAGTCCCCCAGGGCTCGGTACTGGGGCCAGTCCTCTTTAACATCTTCATCGATGATCTGGACGAGGGGATCGAGTGCACCCTCAGCAAGTTTGCAGACGACACCAAGTTAGGTGCGTGTGTCGATCTGCTCGAGGGTAGGAAGGCTCTGCAGGAGGATCTGGATAGGCTGGACCGATGGGCCGAGGCCAACGGTATGAAGTTCAACAAGGCCAAGTGCCAGGTCCTGCACCTGGGGCCCAACAACCCCAAACAGCGCTACAGGCTGGGAGATGTGTGCTTAGAAAGCTGCCTGGCAGAGAAGGACCTGGGAGTAGTGGTTGACAGTCGGCTGAATATGAGCCCGCAGTGTGCTCAGGCGGCCAAGAAGGCCAGCAGCATCATGGCTTGCATAAGAAACAGCGTGGCCAGCAGGTCCAGGGAAGTGATTGTCCCCCTGTACTCGGCTCTGGTGAGGCCGCACCTCGAGTACTGCGTTCAGTTTTGGGCCCCTCGCTACAAGAAGGACATGGAGGTGCTCGAGTGAGTCCAGAGAAGGGCAACGAAGCTGGTGAAGGGTCTGGAGAACAAGTCTTACGAGGAGCGGCTGAGGGAGCTGGGACTGTTTAGCCTGGAGAAGAGGAGGCTCAGGGGTGACCTTATTGCACTCTACAGGTACCTGAAGGGAGGCTGTAGCGAGGTGGGGGTTGGTCTATTCTCCCACGTGCCTGGTGACAGGACGAGGGGGAATGGGCTAAAGTTGCGCCAGGG
>NW_023310249.1:0-4446 GCF_011077185.1 Oxyura jamaicensis | reverse complement strand
GACCTCTCCAGATTCCCAAGATTGTTGAAAAATAATTGAGAGAGGTCCCGCGATGAGGTCAGTCAGCACTTTAAGCACGCTGGGATGAATCCCATCCGGACCCATGGACTTGTATGGATCCAGGTGGAGCAGCAAATCCTGCACACGTTCAGGGTCAGTTGGGAGTTTGTCATTCCCACCATCACAGCAAATCCCACACACGTTCACGGTCCAGATTTAGATTAGATAAAAGGAAGAAATTCTTTATTCTGAGGGTGGTGAGGCACTGGCACAGGCTGCCCAGAAAAGCTGTGGCTGCCCCATCCCTGGCAGTGCTCAAGGCCAGGCTGGATGGGGCTTTGGGCAACCTGGGCTGGTGGGAGGTGTCCTGCCCATGGCAGGGGGGTTGGAGCTAGATGATCTTTAAGGTCCCTTCTAACCCAAACTATTCTGTGATTCTATGACACCGACCCCTCCCCACCTCCCCACGGTGGTCATATGCTAACGCCCACGCCTGTCTTCACCCTCTAGGACAACCTCAATCTCCTGTTGACAAAGGAGGAGATGTACAGCCTGATGAAGACTTTGCGGCAGTGCAAGATCATTCCAGGTGTGGAACCTCCCTGTGGTGGGATGGGCTGAGCCCTCACTCACCCCTCATGCAGTCCTCGGGCTGAGGGTGTCACCGCTACCCTGACTGGCAGAAGGTAAAAGCTCTGCTAAGGGCGGCAGCTTTGGGTCCCCCATAGCAGTCGGGGAAGCAGGGGAGGTAGGAGGGATGCATGGCACTCCCAGACGCCCAGGGAAAGGCTGGTGGAAGGAATGCCCCAAATCTGCCCCCACAGATACCTGCCTGACGCTGGATGACTTCCTGCACTACAAGCACCTGGTGCACAAGCAGCAGTTTGAGCGGCCCATGGGGAAGGCACAGGAGGAGCGGGCCACCCTGCAGTTCTCTGCCCTGGACCCCAGCAAGAAGGGGCAAATCGAGTGGCCAGATTTCCTCTCCCACGAGTCTATCCAGCTGCTGCAGAAACTCCGGCCGCAGGTATGGCCTCAGTGCAGGGGCTGGGGCGTCCATTGGAACTCGCTCTTGACCCCACAGCTTTGCCCAGATCTTCCCTGGCCGGTGAAGGGGGTCCCCAAACCTGGCATGAGTGCTCCTTGTTCCCCTCTCTGCCCCCCAGAACTCCCTGCTGCGGCTGCTGACGGCCAAGGAGCGTGAGCGGGCACGCGTGGCCTTCCTGGTGCTGGACCAGCACAGCGATGGCTTCATTGGGGAGAACGAGTGCCACAAGGCCCGGCATGCCTGGTTCCGCAAACACCAGAAGGAGACGCTGTCCTGCAACGTCAGGTACGGAGATGCCCACAGAGGGGCAACCTCGGTGTGGAAAGAGGCTGCAGCCCTTCCCTCGTACCGTACACCTGCTCCCCGCCGGCCGCGGGGATGAACAGTGCCCTGCTTTCCTGCAGCATCAGCCATGTCGGGCCTATGTCAGAGAGCAGCCCCGCCAGCAGCGGCAGCAGCAAGAGCCAGGAGAAGACCCTGCTGGCCGTGGAGCAGGAGGAAGCCAGGTGAGGGGACCACTTTGGAGGGCAGTGTGCACCCTGTCTTGGAGGAGGGAGCGGAGGGGCAGTGGGGTGGGCGTCCCAAAGCCCTCCCCATCGGGGGCTCCGGGGGTGATGGTGTGACAGCATCATCCCTGCAGGTGTGTCGACTGGCCCAGCTTCCTGCAGGAGAATGTCGCCTACATCCTGGCGTTGGGAAGGATTTGTGAAAGCAACACAATTGATGCTCAGGATGTATGTCTTGACACTGAGCAAGGTGTTTGCCACTTTGAAATTCATCCAAATACTAGTCAAAAGACTGTGCTTGTATATGTTGGTCAAGGGTGTGAGTGTTTAAGAACTGTTTGTGCTTTTGTAGAGGTAGATAAGGAAAACGTAACTCTCCCTAGCAAAAATCATTCTAACTTTTGTATTTGTAACTTTGTTAGAATCATCAGATGTGATTTTCTATGTTTGGCACCAGTGGTATCCCACCAGTTGATCAAGTTTGACAACACAATATATATGAACCTCACCTTAGTTAAATAAACAGAGTTTTGCAGAGAATAAACCAAGACACAAATCACAACTGGTGGGATGCCCTCTTCAGATGGTCGCCAACTGCAACCGGGATTTTGAACACATTATGTCACCCAATTATTGTTTTATTGATATTAGTTGGTATAAGTTTTTTTTTAATATAGTATATTGTTTTTTTTAATGTTTTTTTTTGGAATTGTAAATTGTTACAATGAATTGTGATATTAGCTTCCTTGACGAAAGTACAAGGCAAGGCATTGAGGGATACATATCAGAGAGCTTGGGAAGAAAAATTTTTATATTAAGTAAAAGAATTTACTAAGATTTTCCAGAAAAGGGGGGACTGAAACATGGGATTAGAAATTAGAGAGTGACTGATTAAGAATAAATATATAGACTATAGACAACACTCATTGTTTAATATATGCTACATTTCCGATGTACTGGGCCTATGCTGCACTTAGGCCTCCTGATGAGCCCCTGGGGCTCCAAGAACCAGATCAACCTAACCTTATTGTTCGGACTGTGAGCAAGGGCTCAAAGATAAGGAGGACTGTTTACAAAGGATAAGATAAACATGCAAGGCCTCAAGATAACAGGAGCCCCTCGGACCCCAAGAACCGGACCAAACCAACCTTATGGCTCAGATTGTGACCAAGGGCTCAGGGAGCATGTGCAGGGAGACAAGGTTAAAAGTTCAACTCTGAGGAAGACGTCTTACTTCAACCTGACGACCACCTGACGACCACCCAGACGACCACCAGAGAATACTACGCAAGCGCAGAAGGACTGATAAGATAATTAGCATACGAAGCGGGGCTAGGCAGAGCTAGGAAATGAATATGTATAGGTGTGTTGCGAAACTTAATGCATATGTAAGATTTTAGGGGATAAAAGAGAATGCACGCGAGCGAGTTGTTGCACACGACTTTGGTGGGACTACCTCCCGTGCTGCCCAGCACTGAATAAACATACCTACTTTACAATCTTATTGTGGAGTCAGTTTTTGCAACTCAGTGCTGACACCCATCTAGGACCGGCTTCTGTTAAAACACAAGCACAACCTTGGCCCCCATGTTATTAGAGTGTAGGGCCCTTCCCAATAATTGGTGCTGTAATTTTTTAAATTTTTATTTATTTTATTTAATTATTTATTTTACCATGACTTGTGCTCTTTAACTGAGTTTCTCCCAGATCTGTCTCCTAGATCTGTCTGTCGCCTTTTCTCCTGCACGGACAGATGCAAGGACCTTCCTCTGTCCATCGATTTAAAAAAAATTAAGAACATAGCATACTTTATCTATCTTTTCCTAGGGCTCACACCCCTACTCTCCCTTCTTTGTTTTAGAAGCTGTTCTGGTTTTAGTTAGGATAGAGTTAATTTTCCTCCTCGTAGCTGGTAGGGTGCTATGTTTGGGATTAGGATGAGAAGAGTGCTGATAACATGCTGATGTTTTAATTGCTGCAGAGCAGTGCTTACACCAAGCCAAGGACTTCTCAGCTTCTCACTCTGTCCTGCCAGCGGGCAGGCTGGGGGTGCAGCAGGAGCTGGGAGGGGACAGACCCAGGACAGCTGACCCAAACTGGCCAAAGGGGTATTCCATCCCATCTGACGTCATGCTAAACAATATATAGGGGTGGCTAGCCGGGGTGGGGGGGGCGCGCCTGGGGACAGGCTGAGCATCGGTCAGCGGGTAGCAAGCAACTGCACCATGCATCACCCGCTCCGTACACATCATTATTATTATTATTTTATTTTCTGTCCCAATAAACTGTCTCTATCTCAAGACACAGGCCTTAGTTTTTCTCGTTTCTCTCCCCCATAGAGGCGGGGAGGGTGATCGAACAGCTGTGTGGTGTTTAGCTGCCAGCCGGTTAAACCACAACAGAAGCATACATAAATTGATACAAAGAAACACTTAAATAATACAACTGGACACAAAAATATACATTTTTAGAGAAATTCACATCAGTAATTGTATAAAGCTCTCTTCTGGGGCCAGGGTCAGGGACGTTGCCAGGAAGCTTCCCAACCTGGTTCGCCCCTCTGACTATTATCCTCTTTTGATAGTCCAGGCAGGTAGTGATGACATTGAAGAGAGAAGCCTGAGGGCTGTTAAACGAGACTTTAGGGGACTGGGACGGTTAGTGGATGGAGCGGGAGTGCAGGTGGTGTTTACGTCCATCCCTACGGTGGCAGGGAGGGGTACAGAGAGGACACGGAAAGCCCACCTGTTAAACACGTGGCTCAGGGGCTGGTGCCAAGACAGAAATCTTGGGTTTTTCGACCATGGGGCACTTTACTCGACACCTGGCCTGATGGCTGCAAACAGGTCCCTATCTTTTAGGGGAAAACGGATCCTGGGCCAGGAGCTGGCA
>NW_023310248.1:2589-4914 GCF_011077185.1 Oxyura jamaicensis | reverse complement strand
GGATTCTCTGGTGTCTCGTATAGGGCTGAGCCCCATGGTGGGGACTCCCCAGTGTTTCCTATAGGGCTGAGCCCCACAGTGGGGACTCTCCAGTGTCTCGTATAGGGCTGAGCCTTGTGATGGGGATTCTCCGGTGTCTCATATAGGGCTGAGCCCCACAGCGAAGACTCTCTAATGTCTCCTATAGGGCTGAGCTATATGATGGGGATTCTCTGGTGTCTCCTCCAGGGCTGAGCACTCACGCGTGGGACCCCTCCAGCGCCTCGTCGACGCCTCCTCTCGCCCCACCACCACCCCGGCGGGCGACCACGATGTCGGCGCAGGTCCGGGCGCAGGGCCGGGCTCTGGAGGATCGGCTGCTGCGGGTGCCGGGCGACGAGCTCCTGGCGGGGCTGCGGGAAGCCGGGGCGTTGGGACCCACCGAGGAGGCGGCGTTGGGACCCCCGGGAGGTCGGGGCTGGGTCCGTCGGCTGCGGGCGCTGGCGTTGGCTCGGGGCGAGGAAAGCTGCCGGGCGCTGCTCTACGTCCTGGCCAGCCTGGAGGAGCCGGGGCCGTTGGGTGAGTTCCTCTCGGGCCCCTATAGGGGGTCCCCTATAGGGGGTCCCCTATAGGGGGTCCCCTATAGGGGGTCCCTATAGGGGGTGTTTGCTGTTGTCCCCCCCCCCTGTAGATTTCTACAACCCCCGGCGCGACGCTCAGCCCTCGCACCGCACCGATTGTCCCTGCTGTCAGCTGCCGCGGGGGGACGGAGGGCGTGAGGAAGAGGAAGGCCCCAAGGGGGAGGAAGGCTCCAAGGAAGAGGAAGGGCCCAAGGAGGAGGAAGGCCCCGAGGAGGAGGAAGGCTCCAAGGAAGAGGAAGGCCCCGAGGAGGAGGAGGGAGGTCCTAAGGAGGAGGAAGGCCCCGAGGAGGAGGAAGGCCCCGAGGAGGAGGAGGATGGAGGCCCCGAGGAGGAGGATGGAGACCCCGAGGAGGAAGAGGAAGGCCCCGAGGAGGAAGAGGAAGGCCCCGAGGAGGAGGAAGGTGACGAAGACGGAGGCCCCGAGGAAGAGGAGGGGGACGCCGCGGGGGAAGATGAAGGCTCCGAGGGGGAGTAGGAAGGAGGCGGGGGGGGAAGGTGGAGGCCCTGAGGAAGAGGAGGGTGAGGAAGAGGAGGGTGAGGAAGACGGAGGTCGCCGAGGAGGAGGAAGACTCCGGAGGAGGGTGATGGTGGGGAGGAAGATGGAGAGCTGGAGGAAGAGGATGGTCGTGGAGACCATCGAGGAGGAAGATGAAGGCCCTGAGGAGGAAGACGAAGGCCCCGAGGAGGAAGATGATGATGAAGGCCCCTGAAGAAGAGGCCAGGGGTCCCCAAGGAAGAGGCCGGAGACCCCGCGGCAGAGGATGATGATGCTGAAGGGGAAGATGAAGGCCCTGAGGAGGAGGAGGAAGAGGAAGGCGAGGCCAAGAGGGAAAGGGAGACCACGAGGAAGAGGAAGGTGGTGGTGAGGAGGAGGAAGATGATGGTGAGGAGGAGGAAGATGATGGTGAGGAGGAGGAAGATGACCCTGGAGCTGCTGAAGAGAACGGGAATGAAGATAAAGGCTCTGAGGAGGAGGAAGCTGACCCCGGAGATGAGGACGGGGATGAAGATGAAGGCCCCGAGGAGGAAGATGATGGTGAGGAGGAAGAAGACGACCCTGGAGATGAAGATGGGGATGAAGATGAAGGCCCCAAGGAGGAAGATGAGAGTGAAGACGAGGAAGATGATGGTGAGGAGGAAGAAAACGACCCTGGAAATGAAGATGGGGATGAAGATGAAGGCCCCGAGGAGGAAGATGAGGGTGAGGAAGAGGAGGAAGATGACTCTGAAGCCGCTGAAGAGGACGGGGATGAAGATGAAGGCTCTGAGGAGGAGGAAGATGACCCCGGAGATGAGGACGGGGATGAAGATGAAGGCCCCGAGGAGGAAGATGAAGGCTCCGAGGAGCAGGAAGATGACCCTGGAGCCGCTGAAGAGGACGGGGATGAAGATGAAGGCTCTGAGGACGAGGAAGATGACCCCAGAAATGAGGACGGGGATGAAGATGAAGGCCCCAAGGAGGAAGATGAGGGTGAAGAGGAGGAAGATGATGGCAAGGAAGAGGAAGATGATGGTGAAGAGGAGGAAGACGACCCTGGAGATGAAGATGGGGATGAAGATGAAGGCCCTGAAGAGGAAGATGAAGGCTCCGAGGAGGAGGAAGATGATGGTGAGGAGGAGGAAGACGACCCCAGAAACGAAGACGGGGATGAAGATGAAGGCCCCGAGGAGGAAGACGACGGATTTACGGCGAGAATCGAGCCGC
>NW_023310248.1:867-2489 GCF_011077185.1 Oxyura jamaicensis | reverse complement strand
CCCCCGCCATGGCCTCCGTCGCGGGGAACCTTCCGGAACCGAGGATCCGAGGCCACCACGGGCGGGGTCGAGGCCACCACGGGGGGGGTCGAGGCCACCGAGGATCTGAGGTCGCCGTGCAGGTGACACCGAGGAGGTGACACCGAGGAGGTGACACCGAGGAGGTGACACCGCCGAGGAGGCCACCAGGGAGGTGACACCGCCGAGGAAGCCAAGGGGGGAGGCCACCAAGGAGGTGACACCACGGAGGAGGCCACCAGGGAGGTGACACCACCAAGGAGGCCACCAGGGAGGTGACACCACGGAGGAGGCCAAGCGACGAGGCCACCAGGGAGGTGACACCGCTGGGGAGGCCACCAGGGAGGTGACACCGCTGGGGAGGCCACCAGGGAGGTGACACCGCCAAGGAGGCCAAGCGACGAGGCCACCCGGGAGGTGACACCGCTGGGGAGGCCGAGGGCTGAGGTGAGGCCACCAGGAAGGCCGCCAAGAAGGTGACACCTCTGAGGAGGCCAAGGGTTGAGGTCACCCGGCAGCGGAGGCCACCAGGGAGGTGACACCGCCAAGGAGGCCACCACGGAGGTGACACCGCCAAGAAGACCACCAGGGAGGTGACACCACCGAGGAGGCCACCAGGGAGGTGACACCACCGATGAGTCCAAGGGGTGAGGCCACCGGGCAGGTGAGGCCACCGGGGAGGTGACACTGCCGAGGGACGAGGCCACCAAGGAGGTGACACCACTGAGGAGGCCAAGGGACGAGGCCACCAGGGAGGCCACCGAGGAGGTGACACCGCCAAGGAGACAAGGCCGAGGGCAACTGGGAGGCCACCAAGGGCAACTGGGAGGCCGCCAAGGAGAACCAGGAGGCCGCCGAGGGCAACTGGGAGGCCGCCGAGGGCAACTGGGAGGCCACCAAGGGCAACTGGGAGGCCGCCGAGGGCAACTGGGAGGCCGCCGAGGAGAACCAGGAGGCCGCCGAGGGCAACTGGGAGGCCACCGAGGGCAACTGGGAGGCTGCCGAGGGCAACCGGGAGGCCACCAAGGAGAACCAGGAGGCCGCCGAGGGCAACCGGGAGGCCACCGAGGAGAACCAGGAGGCCACCGAGGGCAACTGGGAGGCCACCGAGGGCAACTGGAAGCCCCCCCCTAGATGCGGAAGCTCTCCCCCTTGCCGTCGATGTGGCGCAGGCGCAGGTAGACGTCGGTGCCCACCCCCTGCAGTGACTGCAGGCACAGGGAGCCCCCCAGGTACTCGGCGTAGGCGCGCGAGGTCGGCAGCCCGAAGCCGAACCTGCGAGGCCGGGGAGGAAGAGGAAGAGGAGAAAATTGAGGGGAGGGGGCTCGGGAAGGTTCAGGGGGGGTGGGGGGGGGTGGTCCCGAGGGGTGGGGGCGACCCCCGTTACCCGTGCATGGGGCAGGCGTGGGCGCCGTGGCTGAGGTCGAGGAGGTTGCGGAAGGGGCCGCCCATGCGGGGGTCCTGGGCGCTGGCCTCGGCCGTGCTGAAGTGGTACTCGGTCACCTTGTCCAGGAGCTCGTGGGGGATGCCCCCGCCCCGGTCCGAGATCCTATAGGGGACAGGGGGGTGCTATAGGTACCCGGGGGCTGGCCTATAGGTGCTGG
>NW_023310248.1:0-767 GCF_011077185.1 Oxyura jamaicensis | reverse complement strand
CCGGGGCCCCCTGGTCCACCCCCCGGGGGGCCCCCCCCCCGCCCCGGTCCGAGATCCTCTAGGGGGCGGGGGGGGGGCATAGGGGCCCGGGGGGGGGCAGCCTATAGGTGCTGGGTGTTGTCCTATAGGTGCCAGGGGTTGTCCTATAGGTGCTAGGGGCGGGCGTCCTATAGGTGCCGGGGGGGGTGTCCTATAGATACCGGGGGGGTCATCCTATAGGTGCCAAGGGTTGTCCTATAGGTGCCAGGAAGGAGCGGCCTATAAGTGCTGGGGGGGAGGGGGGGCATTCCATAGGGTCTGAGGATGCTATGGGAATATCCTATAGGTGCCGGAGATGGGACGAGCATCCTACAGGTGCCAGGGGTGGCGGCCTATAGGTGCCAGGGGGGGCGGGGATGCTGTGGCAATGTTCTATAGGTGCCACCGGGGAAGGTCCTATGGGATGAGGGTGCCAGGGGGAGTGTCCTATAGGTACCGGGGGGGGCGTCCTATAGGGCCACCGTGGGGGATCGTCCTATAGGGGCGCTCTGGGAAATGTCTTTTGGGGGTGGGGACGCCATGGGGCGTCCTATAGGGACCCCCCCATGACCCCTATGGATAGGGGGTGCCGTGGAGAAGCTCCTATAGCAGCACCACGAAGAACATCCTATAAGCGACCCCTATAGATGGGGGCTGCCGCAGAGAACGCCCCATATAGGGACACGGGGACCTCCCCCTATAGGTGGGGACCCCCCCGGGGACCCTTCTGGACACGGGGCCACCCCGGG
>NW_023310247.1:0-8389 GCF_011077185.1 Oxyura jamaicensis | reverse complement strand
GGGGGGGGCACAGCAGAACTGGATATAATATTTGATCTGTAGCTGGAAACATTCCGCAGGGGAGGACTGAGCTTCTGCGGTGGTTTGTGAAGACAAGAAATGTTTTTCCTTCTGCTTTTACATTATTGCTGAAGTGCATAGCCAGGCTGGATGGCTCTCCCAAGGCTTGCCTGAGGTTTGAGCCAGGACATAAATCAAATAAGCACAGCTCCAGGGAGGGTGCTGAACAAGTTCACCTTCATTCGGAGTTTCTGTACCTCTTTACAAAACATTGGTTCAGTGGCAGCTTGCACAGATCTTGGCACTTTATAGCAGTCATGGAGCAAAGTGAAATAAACCTCGTACATCTTTGTGTTCTCATGCAGAATCCTTTTTCAATCTGTAAGGTTGCTTTTCTTTTAAGGCACCCTGAGATTTGCTTGGTGGCACTGGCTTGTTCCTGCCTTAAACTTGCTTTAGTTCTTCTGTTTAGAGGAGCTGAAAACATGTTGCTCTCTAAATTAATGTTTTCAGGTATCTCCTTGCGCTGTTCTTTAAAACCAAGCTTCCAGAAAGTAAATTACATTACAGAGGAGCTAGGAAAGGGAGCTGGAGTCCAAGACCTGCGCAGCAAATGCAGTGCACCCTTGCTGTGACAACTGTCTGGACACATCAGTGACAAGAAGGGGACAGCCACTGCTCCTTAAAGGTCCTGCAGCTGCTGTGATGCTCCACCTGCCCTACACCACTGCCTCTGCACAGGAGTCGGTCTTCAGGAGGATTTGCCCCTTGATTTGTAGCTCCCTGCCCAGCACAGTGCATTCTCTGTATAATGCCCCCAGCCCCGGCTGTTTGCGGATCTCTCCGAGTGGGATGGGATGCCCAGGGAAGGACTGTCTCATCTTTGTCCAGGAAAGCATGATCTTTAGCCCCATTTTCCAGGTGTTAGCACATGCAGGGGGTTTGGACCCCAAAACAAAAGGGTCTGAAATGTCATCAATGCTGTGAGCTGCTTTTTTGTGTGCCCCAGGCTTCCCCAGTGTGGGCAGGAGGCACCCCATGTCCCTCTCTGCCATCAGAAGGCAAAGTGCTTTTCCCTGGAAAATGCTTTTCCCTGGGGGGAGGGGACACAACAACACACGACACGACACACAAAAGAACATTGAGAAAGTATGAATCCAGCAGAGACTGGAAGTGCAAGAATTGATAGGGGAAAAAAATCAACCCCCTAATTTTCTAGCAATGCTGGGGAAAGGTTTCTGGCTTTCAGAAGGGAGGATGCACAAACCCGTACGTGCCAGGCGTCGTGCAGTGGCTCCTTGCACACCCCTGGGATGCTCCTGTGCTGGAACCCTTCCTCAGCCTGGGAGACTTAGGTTGTTATTGAAAACCAACACTTTAATAGCCCCTTGTTTAATTAACCCCCATTTAATTCTTACTTAAACTCAGTGTTTAAATTGAGGGAATAAGCGGCTACAATACTGAATATAGAGAGGAAGCAGGCTTGAGTCATGAAAAGGTGATTGTTTATTTGTTTATTTAGCCTCTTTTCAGGGTGGCACCAGGCTTCCACTAGTGGGAGGCACCCCAATGCCTCAGCAAACCATGTTAAAACGTTTCTTGAGAAATCCCAGCCAAAATCTCAGACCATCCCAAATCTGCTGCTAACCCGTTGCTGCTGCACAGGGCTGGCAATGTCTGTTTGGGAAATTGAAGCTGACTTGGGGTCCAGGATGTTGAAATGCAGTGCTTTGGAGTAGTTTGCAATGGTTTTGGCTGCGATCAAGTGGAGGAACTTCTGCAGCACATCCCAGGTGTTTCAGGAGGGCTGTATTCAAAGCTGGTAAGGGCCAGGATGAAAACCTTCCTGCAGATCTTGAGGTCCGTGTCCCTGCCATCCCCCTTCTCTTTAGCCAAGTGAAAACTTTAAAATACATTGAAAAAATGAAACAGTAGGTTTTTTTTTACAAAATACGGCCATTATTAAAACATTCTGAGGAGCTAAATTTAAAGCATCTGGAAAGCAGAGAGCTTGAGAGACTGAAGCAAGGTCAGGAGAACTGCCTGAGCAGAGGGAGGGGATTATCAAATATCTTGATGGCAGGACCAAGAGCAAGGAGAAGAGGTGAAGCATGGCTAGATATTGCAATATTCAGTTTTATGAATATTTTTTAAATAATTTGAGTAATTAGGCAGTGGGAGAGAGGAGATTTACAGCACAGCCCGTGCAGCAGCTGAGGAAAGCATCTGAAATGATGGCAACCAGGTGTTGGCAAGCAAGAGCCAGGGGGCAGAGATCAAACGACAGCTGTGCATGGAGATGTGCTTCATGGCCCCTATCCTCACCTTGTTCAAGTTGTTTTTTAAGTCCTGAGTCTTGAAGTGCAGAGTCTTGAAATAAAGCTGCATCCTCTGCCGTGCAGTTGGTGTCAGCACGTGGATAGGAGTAGGGGGCTTTTGGTTGGCGTGACATTTTTTGGTCTGTCCTTGCCCTGGGAGACAGGCTTCACTTTGGGAAGGGATTCAGGGAGCTGCTGGCGTCCAGGGGATTTCACAGCCCGACACAGAGCTGAGGGGCTGCTGGGTGTGTTGTGGTGATGGGTATCAGACCACTCTGTAGGTCTCTCCTTGGAGAACAAACCACCAAATCGTGGATGGTTCACACCCGCTTCACCACCTTGCTGCAGACAGCTGTGAAGTGAGGAAGCCTCCCTGGCCTGTAAGAGATGTAGTGTCCAAACCTCTTCTCAGGTGGGAAAATTAATCCTTTCATTTAGCCACAGGGGACCTGATGCTGGGGGCAGAGGGGGCTTCTGCTCCAGCTCACTATGTCAGCATCCCTTGATGCTGAGATGCCGGGGAGGAAAACTGCTTATCCCCAGGCACTCCCACTTCTCCTCTCCTTACCCTCTCGTGTGGGAGGTTGTTGCTTACTTGGTGGGTTTTGGTGCCCCCTTTTTTTTATTATTTTTCCTTTTTTCCCAAACACATCTATCTTGCCTTACTCATGCAAAAATCTGTCACCTTTTTTTCCACACCTGCTTGTTGAGCTGCTTTCGATCTCCCAAAGACAATCTGTGGCACTGACAGTATTAATATTTCTGCTCAGCAGACTTCATGGATTCACATCTCATGCAGGGAAATGCATTTACTCAGCCTCTTGCCCTCCTTGTGCTTTTATATGACAGGTTAAATGCAGAGGTATCACAGAACCCACACTTTGCACTGACCTGATGCCAGGAAGGGACCTCGGACACGTGCCTAGCCCAGGGTGTGCACTTTGGCCCCTTCTAGCAGGTGTTTTGCAGGGACTGTTGACAGCTCAAGATAATAATAAGCTTCATTTTTGTACCATATTCTCTCCTGTCCACAGGGCAATTTCATGCTTTATTATGATTTCAGTGTTTTAGTTTATGCTGCAAGTGGAGAATTATGTTAGGATTCAGAGAATCTCATTAGAGCGCATTAAAGCTCTCTGCAAGATGGTTTTCTGGAATTAGAGGCTTTAACCTTGTTTAGTTAAAATTCAAAGCCAAATATGGCCACTGCAGGACTGGAAATGATAGTTCATTCTGAGGTTAATGCTCTTTATCAATTCACTTTAAGTTCCCTTCGCTGTTTCACTGGCTGATAAAGCATGCTCATCCAGACAAGTCTGTGCTGAGGCGCACAATGAAGCCAGCCTGCTCCTTCTGCAGGCCTCTATGTGCTGTGGTGCTTGTTGCAAAGTTTGGTAGGTTTTGGACAGTTTTTGGAACAGTTGAGCATAAAGTTGTTTTTTTTCTCCAGATATGCTGTGCTATATTGCCACAGTCTTTCTGCCCTGGGAGCAATGTGAGTGATGGCTGCTGATGCAGGGATGGGATTGATTGCTGGTTGGAGGAGATTAGCCACCGTGTACCTGCCTCCTTCCTTATGGTCTCTTTAAAGCCTAACTCTCCACCCACAGGTAAAGTCTTGAGCTCTGTCACTTCTTATTTTGTGCTTATGTCAACTCAATTTTGGCTTCAGGGAGTTGGACCTTCTCCTTATTGCTGCTGTAGCACCTAGCAAACCTGTCTTGAACTAAGACCCTTTTAAACACCTGCTGGAGGACCTTGCTGGAGAACAGTAATAATCCCTGCATCCTTGCAAGCCGCTGCCAGTCCCATCCAAGTTCTTGCACCCACAACCACAAAGTCCCTTCCCTTCATGGAGGAGAGGGATGCATTTATTATCTACATAGTTTGCTTGGTTTTGGGGTGATGGTACCTCCCCAGCACTAAATAGGTACTGCCCCACTGAGAGCATCCCTTGCACTGCCAGGAATGTAATGGGCTTGGGTAAGCAAATTTGGTCAGTGCTTGTAGTTGATACATTTTTATGTATCATATTTTGAAAAGGGATTTGAGATTAGTAGCCTCATTCTGCAGGCGTTCAGGCAATAGCAGATGGGATGATAGAGTTACAGCGGGAGAGCAGCAGGTCACTGGTGTGGATGGGGTCTTGTAAGATGAATGATGTGGCTGAGGCCATGTGGAGAGTCAGTTGCAGACATGGAGACAGGTGACAGTCTCACGGCTTTTTTTTCCCAGTACTGCATCCAGGTCTGGGGCCTCCAGCACAAGAAGTATGTGGGGCTGTGGGAGCCAGGCCAGAGGAGGCAATGAGGATGCTTAGGGGCTGGAGCAATTCTCCTATGAAGGAAGGCTGAGAGAGCTGGCTGTGTTCGGCCTGGAGAAGGGAGAGCTTACAGCAGCCTTCCAGTGCCTCAAGAGGGCTGCAGGAAAGCTGGGGAGGGAGTATTTGTCAGGAGTGTGGTGACAGGACAAAGGGCAATGGCCTTAAACTGAAAGAGGGGAGATTGAGATGAGATATCAGGGAGAAACTCTTCCCTCTGAGGGCTGTGAGGCCCTGGCCCAGGCTGCCCAGAGGAGCTGTGGGTGCCCCATCCCTATAGGTGCCCAAGGCCAGGCTGGATGGGGCTGGGGGCAGGCTGGGATGGCAGGAGGGGTCCCTGCCCATGGCAGGGGGTGGAACTGGATGAGCTTTAAGGTGCCTTCCACCCCAAACCACACTGTGATTCTTTTTGCCTAATAGGAAAGAAAAACAGAGCTTGAGTCTGCTTGAGCGGCTGAAACCAGTGTCCCAGATTTTGGCAAGGAAACTAATGCTTCCCCAAGCAGACCTGCTTGGGGACCAGGGAGCTTTTCAAAAGCTCCCGCTCACGTGTGGATGGTGGGGACAGCAGGAAGGCTGCTGTGTGCCTGTCTTCCTGAGACTTTAAGACTTAATTTTGGGAGTGTTGCACAGCAAGTATATGTATTAAACATTGGCAGCATTGCCTGTCACCTTGCTTAGAAAAATCTCACATGAGGAATGGGGGAAAAGCAAGAAAACTACTCATCTTGGGCATTAATCACAGCTGTGCCAGGAGGACCAATTTATCAGTGGGCTGAGCAGCTGTGGAGAGGCCCCACATGCTTACCTGGGGGATGGCGATGCAGTTCTTTAACTTGGGTGGCTCTTGAGACCTGTGGGGACAGTGGCTTCAGTGCCCTTTTGGGGTCCTGTGTCCCCCAGAAGAGCAGTGGTGGTTTAGGCAGGGTGCTTTAGTCCAACAGTCATTGCTACTCTTCCTAAATGGGAATAATTATGTATTAACAGGTGCTGGTAAGAGGGACAGGGCACAGAGCAGCCTTGAAGCATCTGGGCTTTTCTGCATCTCAAAAAGCCCCAGATGCAGTGAATTTTGGAGCATGATTGCACCCCAGCTATGGTGCTTCTTTGCATGGAGAATATATTCCCTATGCTTTGAAGCAAAACAGCCTGGCCATTTGTACCATGCCTGGCTACTGCTGCTTGCATGGTCACAATTTGCAAATCACTTTGTAAGTAAATAACGACCACTCCATCTGGGAGGCTGGGAGCCGTTATCTTTGTGAATTAACTTTGACTGTGCTTTGTGTGTGTTAGTGCAGGAGTCAAGATCTCAACAACAAGTTACCAAGCAGGTGACTCACTCCTGGTGCTCACTAGAAAGAAGCCAGTGGATAAAAGATGGCCATTGCTATGGCAGAGGGTCTGGCTCCTTGGAACCCACCTGTGGCTCAGTGCCAGGTCTCGATTCAAGCCCGGGGCAGTGGGAGTAGGTGCAGAGCATTGCTCTTTGTCAAAGGCATCACCACAGTGGGAGCCCCAGCTGCCTGATGCTTCCTTAGCGAAGATTTTAACATCAAGAACAGATCTGGGAGTTTTGCATAAAATCCGATAAAAATGAAGTGATGCTCCCAGTGTTTCAGCCGCATGCAGGGTGAGAAGTATCAGAGCCACATATTTCCCCCATAGCAAAGTGAGTTAGACCCACTCAGGCACAATTTGTCTTATCCGAAGTTGCACATGGAAGGGAACGGGTGACTTGTGTCTTTGCAGTGTCGCGCTGGGTGGACGAGGGAAAGGCTGTGGATGTGGTCTACCTTGACTTCAGCAAGGCTTTTGACACCGTCTCCCACAGCATTCTCCTCAAGAAACTGGCTGCTCTTGGCTTGGACTGGCGCACACTTCGTTGGGTTAGAAACTGGCTGGATAGCCGGGCCCAGAGAGTTGTGGTAAATGGAGTCAAATCCAGTTGGAGGCCAGTCACTAGCTGCGTCCCCCAGGGCTCGGTGCTGGGGCCGGTCCTCTTTAACATCTTCATCAATGATCTGGACGAGGGCATTGAGTGCACCCTCAGTAAGTTTGCAGATGACACCAAGTTAGGTGCGAGTGTCGATCTGCTCGAGGGTAGGAAGGCTCTGCAGGAGGATCTGGATAGGCTGCACCGATGGGCTGGGGTCAACTGCATGAAGTTTAACAAGGCTAAGTGCCGGGTCCTGCACCTGGGGCGTAATAATCCCAAGCAGAGCTACAGGCTGGGAGATGAGTGGTTGGAGAGCTGCCAGGCGGAGAAGGACCTGGGAGTGATAGTGGACAGTCGGCTGAATATGAGCCAGCAGTGTGCTCAGGTGGCCAAGAAGGCCAACGGCATCCTGGCTTGTATCAGAAATAGTGTGACCAGCAGGGCTAGGGAGGTGATCGTCCCCCTGTACTCGGCTCTGGTGAGGCCGTACCTCGAGTACTGTGTTCAGTTTTGGGCCCCTCGCTACAAGAAGGACATCGAGGTGCTTGAGCGGGTCCAAAGAAGGGCGACGAAGCTGGTGAGGGGCCTGGAGAACAAGTGAACAAGTGAACAAGTGAAGCTGGTGAGGGGCCTGGAGAACAAGTCCTACGAGGAGCGGCTGAAGGAGCTGGGCTTATTCAGCCTGGAGAAGAGGAGGCTCAGGGGCCACCTTATCGCTCTCTACAGATACCTTAAAGGAGGCTGTAGAGAGGTGGGGGTTGGCCTGTTCTCCCACGTGCCTGGTGACAGGACGAGGGGGAATGGGCTAAAGTTGCGCCAGGGGAGTTTTAGGTCAGATGTTAGGAAGAGCTTCTTTACTGAAAGGGTTGTGAGGCATTGGAACAGGCTGCCCAGGGAGGTGGTGGAGTCACCATCCCTGGAAGTCTTCAAAAGACGTTTAGATGTAGAGCTTAGGGATATGGTTTAGTGGGGACTGTTAGTGTTAGGTTAGAGGTTGGACTCGATGATCTTGAGGTCTCTTCCAACCTAGAAATTCTGTGAAATTCTGTGAAATAACATTGAACAATTGTCTTCCTTGCCCGGTCTCTCAGAGGACCCTTTTGTTGTGGGGTTGCTGAGGGTCGAAGAACAGCAAGTGCCAATTGCTACTACAACCGTGCACCGGCGGCAATATCGCACCGACCGAGACTCCCTAATTCCCATCCATGAGCTAATTCGTCAACTGGTTAGCCAAGGAGTGATCAGCAAGACTCATTCACCTTTTAATAGTCCCATATGGCCAGTGCGAATGTCTAATGGGGAGTGGAGACTAACCGTGGACTATCGTGGCCTGAATGAGGTCACACCACCACTGAGTGCTGCAGTGCCGGACATGCTAGAACTTCAGTACGAACTGGAATCAAAGGCAGCCAAGTGGTACGCCACAATTGATATTGCTAATGCATTTTTCTCCATCCCTCTAGCAGCAGCGTGCAGGCCACAGTTTGCCTTTACTTGGAGGGGAGTCCAATATACTTGGAATCGGCTGCCCCAGGGGTGGAAACATAGCCCTACAATTTGCCATGGACTGATCCAGTCTGCGCTGGAGCAGGGGGAAGCTCCTGAACACCTGCAGTACATCGATGACATCATTGTGTGGGGTAACACCGCAAAGGAAGTTTTTGAGAAAGGGAAGAAAATAATCCAAATCCTTCTGAAGGCCGGTTTTGCCATAAAACAAAGTAAAGTTAAAGGACCTGCACGAGAGATCCAGTTTTTAGGAATAAAATGGCAAGATGGACGTCGTCAAATCCCAATGGATGTGATCAACAA
>NW_023310246.1:5918-6365 GCF_011077185.1 Oxyura jamaicensis | reverse complement strand
ACCCAGGGGTGCCAGTCCCATCCCCAGGGGGCACCCAGGGGTGCCAGTCCCATCCTCAGGGGGCACCCAGGGGTGCTCGTCCCCTTTTCAGGAGCACCCAGGGGTGCTATGTTATAGAAGGAGGGCACTCAGGGGTGCCCATCCTATTTCTAAGAGCACCCAGGGGTGCTGTACCATACAAAGGGGGCACCCAGGGGTGCCAGGTCTATCTCAGCACCCAGGGGTGCCCATCCCATACCCAGGAGCACCCAGGGGTGCCAGTCTCACTTCAGGGAGCACCCAGGGGTGCTCGTCCCCTTTCCAGGAGCACCCAGGGGTGCTGTGCCATAGAAGGGGGGCACCCAGGGGTGCCCATCCCATCTGCAGGGGCACCCAGGGGTGCCAGTCCTGTCCTCAGGGAGCACCCAGGGGTGCCCGTTCCATCTCAGGGGGCACCCAGGGGTGCCC
>NW_023310246.1:5150-5818 GCF_011077185.1 Oxyura jamaicensis | reverse complement strand
GCACCCAGGGGTGCTGTGCCATAGAAAGGGAGCACCCAGGGGTGCTAGTCCTGTCCTCAGAGAGCACCCAGGGGTGCCCATCCCATCTCAGGGGGCACCCAGGGGTGCCCATCCCATCCCCAGGGGCACCCAGGGGTGCCGATCCTGTTCTCAGGGGGCACCCAGGGGTGCCCGTCCCATCTCTAGGAGCACCCAGGGGTGCTGTGCCATAGACAGGGGGCACCCAGGGGTGCCCATCCCATCCCCAGGGGCACCCAGGGGTGCCAGTTCCACCTCAGGAGGCACCCAGGGGTGCCTCTCCCATCTCTAGGAGCACCCAGGGGTGCTGGTCATCTTTCTTGGGGGCACCCAGGGGTGCCAGTCCCATCCCCAGGGGCACCCAGGGGTGCCCACAGCTACCCAGGGAGCACCCAGGGGTGCCAGAGCCTTTCCCCGGAGCACCCAGGGGTGCTGCACCGTAACCAGGGGGCACCCAGGGGTGCCAGAGCCCTGCTTGGAGGCACCCAGGGGTGCCCATTCTCTTCCCAGGAGCACCCAGGGGTGCTGATCTGTACCTAGGGGGCACCCAGGGGTGCTGATCCATACCTGGGGGGCACCCAGGGGTGCTGGTCCTTAGCCAAAGGGCACCCAGGGGTGCTGATCCGTACCTAGGGGGCACCCAGGGGTGC
>NW_023310246.1:3121-5140 GCF_011077185.1 Oxyura jamaicensis | reverse complement strand
AGGGGTGCTGATCCCTACGTGGGGGCACCCAGGGGTGCTGATCCGTAGCCAGGGGGCACCCAGGGGTGCCAGTCACCTTTCTCAGGACACCCAGCGGCGCTCGTCTCCTGTCCGAGGGGCACCCAGGGGTGCCGGTCCTATGCCCAGGGGCACCCAAGGGTGCTCAGGGGATGCCCGGTGTTGCTCAGCCCATCCCCAGGAGCACCCATGGGTGCTGTGCCATCCCCAGGAGCACCCAGGGGTGCCAATCCTGTCCCCCAGGTGCTCACGTACAGCCCAAGACACCGAAGGAGCACCCATGGGTGCCTGTCCCCACCGCTAAGGATCCCGCGGGGGTCCCTGGGGGGTCCCATGGGTGCCCGTTCTCAATCCAAGGGGGGGGGGGGGGCGCCGCGTGCAACCCATGGGTGCTCGTTCTCAATATCGGGACTCCCAGGTGGGTCCCGTTGCTGTGTACTTGCAACCAATGGGGTGCCGGGAGGCCCCTTAGCACCCATGGGTGCCCGCACCCACCCCAAGGGTGCCCACGCCCAACTGGGGAGGTCTTGGAGGATCCCAGCAGCACCCATGGGTGCTCCTCCCCACCCCAACCCCAGGGTGCTCACAAGTGTTGGAGGACCCCAAGAGCACCCATGGGTGCCCGTAGCCAACCCAACCCCAGAGTGCTCACGCTCAACACCACGAGTCCTGGAGGACCCCAGCAGCACCCATGGGTGCTCCTACGCACCCAAAGGAGCCCCTACCCAGCCCCAGGTGCTCACGACTCTTGGAGGACACCAGCAGCACCCATGGGTGCCCCTCCCCACCCCAAGGAGTCTCAGAGCACCCATGGGTGCCTGTAGCCAACCCAAGGGTGCCCGTACCCAACTGGGGAGGTCTTGGAGGACCCCAGCAGCACCCATGGGTGCCCATACCCAACCCAAGGAGTCTTGGAGCACCAATGGGTGCCCATAACTAACTGGGGAGGTGTTGGAGGATCCTAGGAGCACCCATGGGTGCCCCTCCCCACCCCAAGGAGTCTCAGAGCACCCATGGGTGCCTGTACCCAACCCAAGGGTGCCCATACCCAACTGGGGAGGTCTTGGAGGACCCCAGCAGCACCCATGGGTGCCTGTAACCAACCCAAGGAGTCTTGGAGCACCCATGGGTGCCCATACCCAACCCAAGGGTGCCCGTGCCCGGCTTCACAAGTCTTGGAAGATCCCAGCAGCACCCATGGGTGCTCCTCCCCACCCCAACCCCAGGGTGCTCACGACTGTTGGAGGACCCCAAGAGCACCCATGGGTGCCTGTACCCAACCCAAGGAATCTCAGAGCACCCATGGGTGCCTGTAGCCAACCCAAAGGTGCCAGTGCCCAACTGGGGAGGTCTTGGAGAATCCCAGCAGCACCCATGGGTGCCCGTAGCCAACCCAAGGAGTCTTGGAGCACCCATGGGTGCCCATAACTAACTGGGGAGGTGTTGGAGGATCCTAGGAGCACCCATGGGTGCCCCTCCCCACCCCAAGGAGTCTCAGAGCACCCATGGGTGCCCGCACCCAACCCAAGGGTGCCCATACCCAACTGGGGAGGTCTTGGAGGACCCCAGCAGCACCCATGGGTGCTTCTCCCCACCCCAACCTCAGGGTGCTCACGACTCTTGGAGGACCCCAAGAGCACCCATGGGTGCCCCTCCCCCCCCCCCAAGCCACCCCAACCCCCCCAAGAAGCCCCCAAGGACCCCAGGATCCCCCAAGGGTGCCCGGCCCCACCCCGCCCAATTCCCATCCCCCACCCAGGGCTGCGTGGGTGGGGGGTGGGGGGTGCTCCTACCCAACCCAAGGCATCTCGGAGCACCCATGGGTGTCCGTACTCAACCCAAGAAGACTTGGAGCACCCTTGGGTGCCCGTACCCAACCCAAGGGTGCTCCTACCCAACCCAAACAGTTTCGGAGCACCCATGGGTGCCCGTAGCCAACCCAAGGGTGCCCGTGCCCGGCTTCACAAGTCTTGGAGAATCCCAGCAGCACCCACGGGTGCC
>NW_023310246.1:2553-3021 GCF_011077185.1 Oxyura jamaicensis | reverse complement strand
GGGGGGGGTGGGGAGGGGGGTGGGGGTTGTGCTGGGGGCTGCTGGTTTGTACTGGTGGTTACTGGTCTGTACTGGTGGTTACTGGTTTGTACCGGGGGCTACTGGTCTGTACTGGTGGTTACTGGTCTGTGGTGGGGGTTACTGGTGTGTACTGGCGGTTGCTGGTCTGTAGTGGGGGCTACTGGTTTGTACTGGTGGTTACTGGTGTGTGCTGGTGGTTACTGGTTTGTACTGGTGGTTACTGATCTGTAGTGGGGGCTACTGGTCTGTACTGGCGGTTATTGGTCTGTACTGGCGGTTACTGGTCTGTACTGGCGGTTACTGGTTTGTACTGGTGACTACTGGTCTGTACTGGTGGTTACTGGTCTGTAGTGGGGGCTACTGCTCTGTACTGGTGGTTATTGGTCTGTATTGGCTGTTACTGGTTTGTACTGGGAGCTGCTGGGGGCCCGCGGGCTGGGGGGGGCT
>NW_023310246.1:1918-2453 GCF_011077185.1 Oxyura jamaicensis | reverse complement strand
TGGTTTGTACTGGTGGTTACTGGTCTGTACTGGTGGTTACTGGTTTGAACAGGGGACTACTGGTTTGTACTGGTGGTTACTGGTTTGTACTGGTGGTTATTGGTTTGTACTGGTGGCTACTGGTCTGTACTGGCGGTTACTGGTCTGTGGTGGGGGTTACTGGTCTGTGGTGGGGGTTACTGGTGTGTACTGGCGGTTACTGGTCTGTGGTGGGGGTTACTGGTCTGTACTGGCGGTTACTGGTCTGTACTGGTGGTTAGTGGTTTGCAGTGAGGGTTACTGGTCTGTACTGGTGGTTACTGGTCTGTAGTGGGGGTTACTGGTTTGTACTGGTGGTTGCTGGTCTGTAGTGGGGGCTACTGGTCTGTACTGGTGGTTACTGGTCTATAGTGGGGGTTACTGGTTTGAACAGGGGACTACTGGTCTGTACTGGTGGCTACTGGTCTGTACTGGTGGTTACTGGCTTGTACTGGGAGCTGCTGGGGGCCCGCGGGCCGGGGGGGGCTTCTGGGGGGGGTGGGGAGGGGGGTGGGGA
>NW_023310246.1:0-1818 GCF_011077185.1 Oxyura jamaicensis | reverse complement strand
GGGGGCTACTGGTGTGTACTGGTGGTTACTGGTCTGTACTGGTGGTTCGTGGTTTGTTCTGGTGGCTACTGGTCTGTACTGGGGGCTACTGGTTTGTAGTGGGGGTTACTGGTTTGTACTGGTGGTTCCTAGTGTGTACTGGTGGTTCCTGCTGTGTACTGGTGGTTCCTGGTTTGTACTGGTGGTTACTGGTCTGTATTGGGGGCTACTGGTTTGTACTGGTGGTTCCTGGTTTGTACTGGTGGCTACTGGTTTGTACTGGTGGTTCATGGTTTATACTGGTGCTTACTGGCTTGTAGTGGTGGTTACTGGTACGTACTGGTACATACCGGTATTTATTGTTGCTTGTTAGTATATACTGGTGGTTACTGGTGTGTACTGCTGGTTACTGGATTATACTGGTGTTTACTGGTATGTACTGGCACATACTGGTATTTATTGGTGCATATTGGTATATACTGGTGGTTACTGGTGTATACTGGTGGCTAATGGCGTGTATCAGTGATTACTGGACTATACCAGTGCTAACTGGTCTATACTGGTGGTTACTGGTTTATACTGGTGTTTCTTGGTATGTACTGGTACTTACTGGTATACATTGGTGGTTGCTGGTGTATACTGGTGGTTACTGGTGTGTACTGGTGGTTAATGGTCTGTATCAGTGATTAGTGGACTATACTGGTGCTTACTGGTCTATGCTGGTAGTTACTGCTTTATACTGGTGTTTCCGGGTATGTACGGGTACTTACTGGTATTTCTAGCGTTTGTTGGCGTATACTGGTGGTTACTGGTGTATACTGGTGGTTAATGGTGTGTATCAGTGATTACTGGGCTATACTGGTACTTATTGGTCTATACTGGGTGTTACTGGTTTATGCTGTTGGTTACTGGTATGTACTGGTACGTATTGGTATTTATTGGTGTTTACTGGTGTATGCTGGTGGTTACTGGTGCATACTGGTGGGTAAGGCCTGTATCAGTGATTAGCAGATTATACTGGTGTTCATTGGTTTGTACTGGTAGTTACTGGTTTACATTGGTGTTTAGGGGTATGTACTGGTACTTACTGGTATTCACTGGTGCTTGCTGGTATGTATTGGTAGTTAGGGGCGTGTACTGGTGGTTAATGGTCTGTACTGGTGATCAGTGGACTGTACTGGTACTTACTGGTTTGTACTGGTTGTTACTGGTTAATACTGCTGCTTACAGGTATGTACTGGTACTTACTGGGGTACATTAATGGTTGCTGGTGTATGCTGGTGGTTACTGGTGCATACTGGTGGTTAATGGTTTGTATCAGTGATTATCAGAGTATACTGGTGCTTATTGTTCTATACTGCTGGTTACTGGTTTATACTGGTGCTTACTGGTACATACAGTTGCTTACTGGTATATATCGTTTTCTGTTGGTATAGACTGGTGGTTACTGGTGCATACTGGTGGTATATGGTCTGTGTTAGGGGTTTCTGGGCTATACTGGTGCTTATTGGTGCGTACTGGTGCTTACTGGTTTATACTGGTGGTTACTGGTCCGTGGCACCGCCCCAAGCAGCGCAATCCCTCTGCGGTGCCCCCATCTTACTGGTCCATACTGGTTCTCCCCGCCCTGAACCGCTCCCCTCCCGTCGCCTCCAGCCCCCGGTGGGCTCGTACCGGTTTATACTGGGAGTTACTGGTTGGTACTGGTGCGACCCCCCCCCCCGTCGTGTCCCCCCCCCGCAGCAGGGGCTGAGCCTGCTGGGGCAGCGCGTGTCCCTGCACTACAGCGACCCCAAGCCCAAGGTCAACGAGGACTGGCTCTGCGCCAAGGTGGGGGGG
>NW_023310245.1:3803-8433 GCF_011077185.1 Oxyura jamaicensis | reverse complement strand
CCCCTAAAAGGGGATCAGATGTTGGGGGGACCCCTAAAGGGGCTCAGATGTTGGGGGGACCCCTGAAGGGGCTCAGGTGTTGAGGGTACCCCTAAAGGGGCTCAGGTGTTGGGGGGACTCCTGAAGGGGCTCAGGTGTTGGGGTTCCTTCTAGTGGGGGGCTCAGAGATTGGGGTCCCCCCTAAAAGGGGGCTCAGATGTTGGGGGTCTCCGCTACTGGGGGGGCTGAGACATTGGGGTGCCCCCTGAAAGGGGCTCAGGTGTTGGGGGGACCCCTAAAAGGGGCTCGGATGTTGGGGTCCCTGCTTTGGGCACACCTGGGGACCTTCACAGGGGTGCTCGGATATCGGGGGTCCCCTCTATTGGGGTGCTCAGATGTTGGGGTGTCCCCTACTGGGGGGGGCTCAGATGTTGGGGTCCCTGCTTTGGGGACACCCGGGGACCTCCGTGGGGGTGAGCAGATGATGGGGACCCCCCCTATTGGGGTGCTCGGATATTGGGGTCCCCGTTTTGGGGACACCCGGGGCCCCCCCACGAAGCCCCACAGATCAGCGCTCATTACATGAGGGGCCCGTCAGCCCCCCAAAATGGGGGTCCCCAGCCCCACACATCGGGGTCCCCAGCCCCACACATTGGGGTCCCCAGCCCCACACATCGGGGTCCCCAGCCCCACAGATCGGGGTCCCCCAGCCCCACACATCAGGGTCCCCCAGCCCCACAGATCGGGGTCCCCCAGCCCCACACATCGGGGTCCCCCAGCCCCACAGATTGGGGTCCCCAGCCCCCCACATCAGGGTCCCTCAGCCCCACAGATCGGGGTCCCCCAGCCCCACAGATGGGGGTCCCCCAGCCCCACACATCGGGGTCCCCAGCCCCACACATCGGGCTCTCTCAGCCCCCCACCTGGGGTCCCCCAGCCCCACAGATCAGCCCCCCCCTCCCCCCCCCCCCCCCCCCCCCCCCCGTCCCCGCCCCCCCGGTGCTGTGGGTCAGGGTCTCCCCACGCCCCGAGGTCGGGGGGGTCCCCGTGCCGTGGGTCCCGTCCCCCCTCGCTGTGGGGCTGCCAGGCCCGGCCCCACGGTGCGTCCCGGCCCCCCCCCGCTCCCCCCTCCCCTGCGGCACCAAGGAGCCATTTTGCGTCCGGGCCTCCCCGGCCGGCGGCTAAAATGGCTGCGGAGCCGCCGCGCCCGCGACCCACGGCACGACCCACGGCACGACCCACGGCGTGCCCCACGGCGTGCCCCACAGCGTCACCCACCGCCCAACCCACCCACGGCGTGCCCCACGGCGCGCCCCACGGCGTCACCCATGGCCCGAGCGACGCTGCCACCCACGGCCTCGCTCGTGGTGCTGGGGCTGCCCCACGGCCTGCCCCACGGCCTGCCCCATAGCCTGCCCTATAGATTGCCCCACAGCCTGCCCCACGGCCTGCCCCATAGCCTGCCCTATAGCCTCCCCCACGGCCTGCCCCATAGCCTGCCCCACGGCCTGCCCCATGGCCTGCCCCATAGCCTGCCCCATGGCCTGCCCCACAGCCTGCCCCATAGCCTGCCCTATAGCCTCCCCCACAGCCTGCCCCACGGCCTGCCCCACGGCCTGCCCCATGGCCTGCCCCATAGCCTCCCCCACGGCCTGCCCTATAGCCTGCCCCACAGCCTGCCCCACGGCCTGCCCCACGGCCTGCCCCATAGCCTGCCCCACGGCGCACCCCCATGGCACCTCTTTCCCCAGGGCTGTCCCCCCAGTGCCCCCCCAGCCCCACGCGCCCCCCACGTCCTGCCCCACACCCCACAGAGCCTCCCGGGCACCCTGCCCCCCACCCCCCGGGCAGGGATCGACCCTGGGATCCCCCCCAGATCCCCCAGGATCCCACCAGGGTCAATGGGATCCCCTGCACTCCCCCCCCAGCCCCATGATCCTCCCCCCCCCCCAAGTCCTGGATCCCAAAGCCATGGGGATCCACCCCCAAGTCCTGGATCCCAGTGGATCCCGAAGTACAAGCTGGAATCCGGCCCCACTGCCCCCCTGGGGTCCCGGCTCTGCTGTGCCAGGGGCAGCCCCACAGATCCCCACAGATCCCTGTAGATCCTGGCAGATCCCCACAGATCCCCAATCCCCTGAGCAGATCTCCAGCCCAAGACAATCCCGGATGCATCCCCACGGACCCTCAGCCCCGGAGATCCCAGGAGATCCAGGACCTACTCCCACCAAGGTCCAGCCCCACAGAGCCCAGAAGATCCCAGATCTGCACCAGCAGTGATCCAGCCCCGCAGATCCCAGGGGATCCAGCACCCACCCTATGCCAAGTTCTGAGCCCCATGGATCCCCGTAGATCCCCTCTCTGCTGCCACAAGGACCCAGTCCCACAGGTCACAGCAGATCCCAGAGGTGGAATCCAGCCCCAGAGATCCCAGGGGATCCAGCACCCGCCCCATGACAACTCCTGAGCCCCACAGATCCCAGGAGATCCCCTCTCCACTGTGGTGAAGATCCGGCCCCACAGATCCCAGTAGATCCCCTCCTTGCTGTGGCAAGGATCTGGCCCCACGGATCCCAGCAGATCCCAGCAGTGGGATCCAGCCCCACAGACCCCAGGGGATCCAGCACCTGCCCCACGCCAATGCCCGAGCCCCACAGGTCCTGGGAGATCCCCTCCCTGCTGTGGGGAGGATCTGGCCCCATGGGTCCCAGCAGATCCCAGAGCTTGGATCCAGCCCCACAGATCCCAGGGGATCCAGCACCCGCCCCCCGCCAAGGCCTGAGCCCCACAGATCCCGGGAGATCCCCTCTCTGCTGCAGGGAGGATCCGGCCCCATGGGTTCCAGCTGATCCCAGAGCAAGGATCCAGCCCCACAGAGCCCAGGGGATCCAGCACCTGCCCCATGCCAACATCCTAGCCCCACAGATCCCAGGAGATCCCCTCTCCGCTGCCCCACAGATCCCAGTAGATCCCAGAGGTGGGGTCCAGCAGATCCCAGTGGATCCCGGCTCCATCCCAGCTCCGCCCCAGCCCCATGGACCCTGGGATCCACCCCCTCCAGCCCACCCCCACCGTGATCTGGCCCTGGCCCGAGGGATCCCCAGGGATCCGGTGGGGGCGGGGGGGCAGGGGGTAGGGGGCGGCCCTACCTGGTGCAGGGCGCGCCCCCCCTGATCCCAGGAGATCCCGGATGTGCGCAGCGGCCGGATCCCGCCCCCCCACCCCCCCGTGCCGACGGAGCCGGAGCCGCCTTGGCCGCTCGCCTGCCTGGGCCCGGGGCCAGCGCCCGCCCGGGGCAGGATCCGGCCCCGCACCCCATGGCCCCGCGGGATCCAGGCCCGTGCCCCATAGTGCTGCGGGATCTGGTCCCCATGCCCCACAGCGGTGCAGGATCCTGCCCCACAGCGTTATGGAATCTGGTCCCCGTGCCCCATAGCGCTATGGGATCCAGTTCCATGCACTATAAAGCTGTGGGATCTGGTTCCTATGCCCCATAGCACTGTGGGATCTGGTCCCCATCGCGCTGTGGGATCTGGTCCCTGTGCCTCATAGTGCTGTGGGATCCAGGTCTGTGCCCCATAGCGCTGTGGGATCTGGTCCCCATGCCCTTTATTGCAATGGGATCCAGTTCTGTGCCCTATAGTGCTGTGGGATCCAGTTCCATTCCCTATAGTGCCATGAGATCCAGTTCTGTGCCCCATAGCGCTATGGGATCTGGTCCCCATGCCCCACAGCATTATGGGATCTGGTCCCTTTGCCCCATTCTGTTGTGGGATCTGGTCACTGTACCCCATAGCACTGCAGGATCCAGCCCCATAGCATTATGGGATCTGGTCCTGTGCCCCACAGTGTTATAGGATCTCATCCCTGTGTCAAATAATGATGTGGGATCTGGTCCCTGTGTCCCACAGCACTGTGGGATCTAGTCCCCAAAGCATTATGAAATCCAGCCTATTACGTGCCCCATAGTGCTTTGGGATCCAGCCCAATGGCGATATGGGATCTGGTCCCTGTGCCACATAACACTGAGGGATCCAGCTCCATGCCCCATAGCACTGTGGGATCCAGCCCCATAGCACTATAGGACCTGGTCCCTGTGATCCATAGCGCTGTGGGATCTGGTCCCTGTGCCCCATAATACTGAGAGATCCAGTTCTGTGCCCCATAGCACTGTGGGATCTGGTCCCCGTACCCCATAGCACTGCAGGATCCAGCCCCATAGCGTTATAGGACCTGGTCCCTGTGCTCCAGAGCGCTGTGGGATCTGCTCCCCGTGCCCCACAGCACTGTGGGATCTGCTCCTGGTGTCCCATCGCGCTGTGGGATCTGGTCCCCGTCCCCCACAGAGAAGTGGGATCTGGTCCCTGTGCCCCACAGCACTGTGGGATCTGGTCCCTGTGCCCCATAACGCTGAGGGATCCGGCCCCACGGCATTATGGGATCTGCTCCCTGCACCCCCACAGCGCCGTGGGGCAGGATCGGGCCCTGCACGTGTCGCCATGGCAACAGGACCGGAAGCGGTTGCCATGGTGATGGGAGGGGTGTAGGTGTGGTTGTCATGGAGACGGGGGGGGGGGGCCGCACCATCGGGACAGGCGACAGGACGGCTCCCTCAGCGTTATGGGGCACAGAACTGGAGCGCGCAGTATTA
>NW_023310245.1:0-3703 GCF_011077185.1 Oxyura jamaicensis | reverse complement strand
GGGGGGGCGTGGGGACATGGGGGGGACACGGGGACATGGGGGGGACACGGGGACATGGGGGGGGCAGGGATGGAGCCCACGGGATTTGGGGGCCACTGGTCCTGATCCGGTGGCCACCGCCGCACTGAACACGTGCGTGACATCACGACCAGGGGTGACGTCATGACCGAGGGTGACGTCACAAGTGGGGGTGACATCACAGCTGGGGATGATGTCACAACTGCAGGTGATGTCACGACCAAGGGTGGCCTGGTGACTGGGGGTGACGTCACAACTGCAGGTGACATCACAACCAGGGGTGACGTCACAACCGAGAGTGATGTCACAACCGAGAGTGATGTCATGACCAGGGCTGATGTCACGACTGGTGGTGACGTCACGATTGTTGGTGACATCACGCTCAAGGGTGCTGTCACGACTGATGGTGACGTCATGGTAGATGGTGACATCACAACCACAAGCAACTTCACAACCACAGCTGATTACGTCACAATCCGGTGTGATGTCACAGGCACAGCTGATGACGTCACAACCACGGGTGATGACATCACAATTGTGCGTGACATCACAACCACGGGTGATGACGTCACAGCCACAGCTGATGATGGCACAATCACGTGTGACGTCACAACCACGGGTGACCGGAAGACCCGGGGAAGGGGGGGGCGTGGCCGTGACGGCGCGACGTCATCACTCAGAATGACGTCACACGGGGGGGAGGGAACACCGGGGGGAGGGAGGGGGGAGGGGGGGGGGGGGGTGGCCCGGGCGACCGCCCCCCCCCCCCCCCCCCCCGCCCCCCCCCCCCACCTCCATCCGCGGCCGGGGGTCCCCGCGCGTCACCGCGGCAACGGCGCCTCCGGGAGGGGCGGGGCCTTCCGTCACCATGGCGACGGCCCCGCCGCCAATCGGCGAGCGCGCGGCGGGCCCGGCCCCGCCCCCTCCCCCCGCCCCGCCCCGCCGCCCAATGAGGGAGCGCGGAGCGGGGCGCGGCGGGCTCACCTGGCTGCTCATTGGCCGGGCTGGGCGTGACGTCACGGGGCCCCCTTCCGAAGCGCCGCCCCCTCGGGCCGGTGGGGGGGGGTCTTAAAGGGGCAGGCGGCGGCCTGGGGGGGGGGGGAAGGGGGCGTCACGGGGGGGGACGACGCGCGCGGGCACGCGGGCACGCGCACGGGCACGCGCACGGGGCTGTCGGGCACGCGGAGAGCGGCGCGGGCCCGGCCCCGCCCCCGCCCCGCAGGCCCTGGTGACGCAGCAGCGGCCGGGGGCACGCGCGTGTGCAAGGGGGGGGCGGGGCGTGCACCGCGGGGGGGCACAACGGGGGGGGAGGGGGGGGGCACACCCACAGCGTGCAACAGCCGGGGGGGTGCATTGCACAACCACACACCCGCAGGGAACACCCATGGGGCACAACCGCCGGGCGCACACCCGCAGGGCACGCTCACAGTGTTTGCACACCCGCCGTGCACACCCGCGGTGCACGCACACCCAACAGCCGAAGCAGGGTGCGCACGCACGCAGCACGCGCAGCACCCCGAGTGTGCACGCACACACCCGCCGTGCCCGCGGGCTGTGCACGCTCGTGCGACACCCACAGGACGCCCGCCGCGCACCTACGTGGGGCTCGCACGCCCAGCAGCCGCCGCACAGGCGGGGCGCGCGCAGCACCCGCACGTACAGCACCCGCAGTGCACGCTCAGGCTGCACACCCACCCGCGGGGCACACTCACACGCAACACCCGTAGCACACCCACAGGGCACACCCACAAACACCCGTAGCACACCCGTGGGGCACACCGACAAACACCCGTAGCACACCCGCGGGGCACACCGACACACAACACCCGTAGCACACCCACAGGGCACACTCACACACAACACCTGTAGCACACCCACAGTGCACACCAACACACAACACCTGTAGCACACCCACAGTGCACACCCACAAACACCTGTAGCACACCCGTGGTGCACACCGACACACAACACCCGTAGCACACCCGCAGCGCACGCTCACGTGCAAGGCACAGCCCCCCGACACCCGCAGCACACCCACGGTGCACGCACACAACACCCGGGGGCTGCATGGGGTGCACACGCGCACACCCCAGCCACTGCACACCCAGACGCTGCACGCACACCACGCACAACACACACACACCACGCACACCACGCACACCACGCACACGCAGGGGCGCACAACCCCTGCACACGCTCGTGCACGCTCACACCCCTCCCACCGGCGTGCACGGCCCTGACCCCGAGCACCCCCGGGTGCCCGTGCGGCCACGGAGGGGGCGTGGGGGTGTGCAAACCGGTGACGCTCACGCACAAGCGCGTGCACACCGGCTTCGGGCCCCGCGCAGACCCCCCCCGGGGCACAAGCAGACAGCAACGTGCGTGCTGCCACACGCGCGTGCCGCAGAGGCACACCCGGCCCCGCTGCGCACACCCGCACGTGACACAACCACACAGGGACGCACCCCCACGCACAAGCACGACCACCAGACACGCTTGGACGTGGGTGTAGAAACGTACGGGGGTGCACAACCGCACCCAGGCACGGGTGCGTGACAATGGCACGCGGATGCACGCCCACGCGGGACACAGCCGCACGGGGACACACAACCACGCGCCGCCGCGTGCACAGCAGGTCGCGCACAGCGGCTCATTTGCACGCACACCGGCGCGTGCAGCGGCACGGGGGAGCGCACACGGCTGCCACGCGCGGGATTGCGCGTGGACGTGGGACAACCACCCGCAGACCTGCACCACCACCACGGGGGTGCACGATCACAGTCGCACGCGAACGCACAGCCCCCTGCGGATGCACAGTCACGCGTGGACGTGCGAGACCCCCACATGCAGCTGCACACCCGCACACGCCCCCCGCACGCGGGCGCACAACCACACGGACACGCGACACACCCACACGTGAGCGTGGGGCACAATCGCACACGGGTGCACAATCGCAGGGACGCACAACCGCACGTGGACACGTGACACAACCGCACACGGGCACACAACCACGAGGGTGCACAACCACACGGGTGCACACCTGCACGCACAACCGCACGGACACACAGCAGCCCCGGGGGGACACACAACACACACACACGTGTGACACAACCGCACATGGATGCACACCTGAACTGCACAGATGCACACCCCCACGGACACGTGGCACAACTACACCCGCACGCACACCTGCACGCACACCCGCACACAGATGCACAATCACACGGACACACAACAACCACACACCCCCACACCCCCCTTGCACACACAGCCACACGGATGCACAACCGCACGGACACGCGACAGCTACACCCAGACGCACACCCGCACACGAACACGCGACACAACCGCACATGGACACAGCCACACGCCCCCCTTGCACACCCCCCCCCCCCCCAGACACACACACGCAGCCCCTTGCACACACAGCCACACGGATGCACAACCGCACAGGCGTGTGACACAACCACACACGGACGCACAACCGCACAGACACGCGACAACCGCACGGACACACAACCAGAGACGGACGCACACCTGCACGCACACCCCCAGGGACGCGCACACCCCCCTCGCACACCCGCACACCTGCACACCCCCCCCTTAAACACCCGCACACCCCTTGCACACCCACACACCCCTTGCACACCCACACCCCCCCTGCACACCCACACCCCCCCCTTGC